>NC_089797.1:3415000-3435000 GCF_040412425.1 Macrobrachium rosenbergii
TGTTCATCACCTTCCTTATAAAAATTCTCTAACAGACCTCAAGCAAATATTACAAGTCATTTATCTTATCACAAGTTCTCTCAATTAGGTCCACGAAAGTAAAATTCTAAGGCAGGAAAGCTGCTACTTCTAACCACAACACAGTGTCTTCAGGAGTTCAAGAGTTCAAGGTATGTCAAAACAGGTAATGATGGTGTAAAATGAAGGTACTTTTCCCCCTAAGCCATCGAAGCAGACCATCTGTCCAATCCAAGGAACCAATTATCTCGTTAGATTGGAGGTCACTCATTTTTTTGTAACATATCACAGGCAAATAGCTTTTGAGTAAACTAGTTACCGCCACATTTGATCAAACCGCGACCAGATGGTATATGGCGGTTTTCAAAGAAAGCGATTTAGAGCGTCATTTGAATAAAAGGTTTCAACAGCAAGGGGCTGTCAGGTTTAATCAGGGTCAGAACAGTGATTGGAAATCAAACAGATTCTAAAAAATACAAAATAACTCATCAGTAGTAAGATAAGAGACTAATCTAATACAAGAAATAGAGAACTGAACATTTCTGACAGAATTAAACATTATTTGCAACATCCATTCACTTCTCATCAACACTGCTCTCTGTCTTTTGTATTTCCTTCAGTCACTTTGGCTTCCTTCTTCCATAGATGTTCAACTTCTTTAACACTCTCTTGCTCTAAATATCACTCCTTTGTGAGTCAAGAATTATGACTCAGTGGTTCGTCCTCTGCTCTGAAATAAAAACAAGAAATATGTTTTATCATTGCACCTCGTTGGCATTAGCAGTGAATTATATATATATATATATATATATATATATATATATATATATATATATATATATATATATATATATATATATATAGATACCAATAGATATATGAAACATTTTTGTTTTTAATACCAACTAGTTCCAGTGATGAAACATTTCTTGTTTTTATTTCATATATAGATATATATATAACTACTAAATCACATATATATATATATATATGTGTGTGTGTGTGTGTGTTCGTGTGATAGTCAGTCGACTGTGGTGGGCTGAACCTGGGGTGGGAGGTTGGAGAGGGGTGGGGAAAATGAAAGTACATTTAGATTAGCAGTCTCACCCCAATAAGTCTTGATGAGACCCGGGAGGCTTACATTTTTATCTATTTATTCATTTATTTGTTAATTTTCCTGTTCTTTTCCAATAACTGGTCTCTTCTTCCTGTACTCCCTGCCACCATCTGGTACTTCTTTGTAATGACCACCATATTCTTTGGAGGTCAACTTCAGGTCAATGGCCCCTGTGGGGTTGTTCCATATGAATAGGTTCGATTTTCTAAATAATATAGATAGTAATAATGGCATCTTTTGGAGCCAACCTTGTGAGAGGTTGGCTCCAGAAGATGCCATTTATTTATTATTAATTAATTTATTATTAAGAAGGTGAACCCTATTCATATGGAACAAGCCCACCAAAGGGGCCACTGACTTGAAATTGAAGCCTCCAAAGAATATGGTGTTCATTACAAAGAAGTAGCAGAAGGTATCATGAGGTACAGTAAGAAGAGATCAGTTATTAGAAAATGGTGATGATAACAAGAAATAAAATCGATAACAGCAAAGTAAAGGAAATATACTGTCTTTACAGGAAGCTGAATTATAATTTCAGGCAGATGTAGGAGGCTGAGATTTTGTCAGTACGGTGGACTAGTGTCTGGGTAAGTTGACGAAAAATGACACATGAAAAGATTTACACTTATGAGAGGAAAAAATTAATCAAACGTGTCTGTGACAGTCTTATGAACCTTTCAGATCACGCTGGCCGCTAAAGAATGCCTAAACCTAGAAATAAATAAACTTGGCAGCATGCAAGGTGTACAGTACATTTTTTTCTTAACAAGAATGACATGAGGCCAAAACACGTAAAAGTTTGTAAATTTGTATATCCGTATGCCACCTTCGTCAGTTCAGTGTTGTAGTTGATGACAGATACATGACGTTATGTCACCGAATTATTTGGCTAAACATCTTGGCCCATCTGATCAAATACATCTTTGAATATGTAACAGTAGGACATATTTTCTTCTCCCAAAGAACGTTAATTTGTTTTTTCGCAAATAGATAATAAGTTTATATGTATATACTGTATATATATATATGTGTATATATAAATATGTATATATATACATATATATATATATACATATATACATATATACAGTGTTCTTGGAATGTCACTAGATTATCTTACTGTTCAATTTGCTGCACAAATCTGTGATCACTGGAATACCCTATCCGTCTACAGTTAACCCAACACATAAAAGGCATGAGTGTACTTGGAAACTACTCAGCAGTTCATTATTAAATGAATAATTCTTCAGCTAAAGAATTCATGAAGAGGTAATTCACATCTGGATGGACCATTCATCCTTAGAAGAATTAAAAAATGAGGTGCCTCACAGCTTTGAATAGACTGTACTTTGGTAAAGAATTCATTAATGAGGTACCTCGCAGCTTTGAATAACCATTCATCCTTAGAAGAATTCAAAAATGAGGTGCCTTACAGCTTTGAATGGACTATACTTTGGTAAAAGAATTCACGGCTTTGAATGGACCATTCATCCTTAGGAGAATTCAAAAACGAGGTACCTCAGAGCTTTGAATGAAATCAGCTCTTGTGAGGTCAAACTCATGAGATACTTCAGACCATTCACCCCAATTGCTCCACCATTTCCTAATTATCTACTCGATCTTTCTTCCACAATTATGAAGTTATCCGAACAAACGCCATTGGAAAAAAGCTATGCCCGGAATGTTTCCTTGCCGCATAGTTTCGCTGCCCAAATTCTAGGGTACAGGGACACGGGTCAACCGGAAATTGCACTGACACACGTCTCGCAATAGATTCGTGTTCCTTCCCAGAATTCGGTTCCCCGGGAATGGAATGTCTTGCGACGAACTTCTCCATCAGTCTGTCTGCCTGTTTGTGTGGCAGTATTTCTGTTTATTTCAAGATATGCTGAAGCTTCTTTTTTACCAGGCCAACAAAAGGCCACAACCTTTTCTGGCGAGTCTTCTAAGATGGGAGTGGCTGCACGAAAAAAAAAAAAATCTAACACCTTCTTCGCCAAAAGTGACATCTCTCGATTTTGTTTTCGAATCCTAAGTCATATTCCTCATGAAAAATGACCACTTGGCTGGTGTACTACAAGGTGCTTATTCTTCCCTCTCTCTCTCTCTCTCTCTCTCTCTCTCTCTCTCTCTCTCTCTCTCTCTCTACCCAACCCAACTGGCCTCCAAAGGCTAGCAATCAAAAGATATCACGCCTGGCAGTGGTCGAGACGCAAACTGACCCTTACGAGCGGAGCCCTAAGACTCCTTATCAGATGGCGCGCCGCCGTCGACTCTTGTGATCTACAGAACGTCCTCAGGGGCTTACCGAGATGGAAGCTAGGGCGAAGAATTTCACACATAATAGAGACATTCTAATGAGGTGGCTCGTCGGTCTAAAGCGGCGCCTCCGCCGGGAATCCTGTAGGCTGCCCCATGCCCAATTCATAGCCGCGGAAGGGCGGCGCATGAGAACGGGCGCAGGACGAGAGGGCGCCGCCTATGCCAATAAGCGGAGGGCGCCGTAATGACAAGGCCCCGGCGCTAGGGGTTAGCTTTAAGCTGTCATTTGGGCCTCGTTCTTGTTTGTCAGTCCCGGGCTGGGTCAGGCAATAGCCGACATTCTGACACCTTTGATTAGACTCCCTCCCTTCCATCCGGAGCTTCGCCCCGGGCGCCGCCATCTTGCCACTCCGGACCCTGCACCCTGCACCCTGCCTGCCTGCCTGCCTGCCTGTTTCGGATCTCCCCACCTGTCGGCCTGCCGACTTGGCTTTTGTAGATATAGATATATATATATATATATATATATATATATATATATATATATATATATATATATATATATATATATATATATATATATATATATATATATATATATATATATATACTCTGTATGTGTGTGCATGGAACGGAATGTAAAGTTTAGGCCAGAAGCCAAGTGCTGGGACCTATAAGGTCATTCAAAGCTGAGAAGGGAAGTTGAGATTAAAAAGGTTTGAAAGGTGTCACAGGAGTAAAACCTCAAAGCAGTTGCACCATGAAACAATTGTTAGGAGAGGGTGGAAAGTAAGATGGAAGACAAGAAACACGAACGGAGGTACAGCAAATGGAATGAGAGGGGTTGCTGCTAGGGGCCGAAGGGACGCTGCAAAGAACCTCAAGGAATTCCTGAAGTGCACATCTGCGGCGTCCAAAGTTCCTAGATGTTATCAAGTGAGTAAAATCGTGGGTATAATACCCAAATCACACCCAAAGGCCCTTAGATGTCACTGACCATATTAAACCCAAACTAGAATCATTCGGAAAAACCCCAAGTGACATCTGTTTGAAAAATGAGGCTCCATACATTTTTCCGAGGTTTGTGTAACGTCAGATGAATAACTCCTTTCAACATTCTAAGTTCCTCGAAACCCAGAAATTGTGATTGCAAGTTTTTGTAACATCAGATGAATAGCTCCTTCCAACATTCTAAGTTCCTCGAAACCCAGAAATTGTGATTCTAGGTTTATGTAACATCAGATGAATAGCTCCTTTCAACATTCTAAGTTCCTCGAAACCCAGAAATTGTGATTCCAAGTTTATGTAACATCAGATGAATAGCTCCCTTTCAACATTCTAAGTTCCTGAAACCCAGAAATTGTGATTCTAGGTTTATGTAACATCAGATGAATAGCTCCTTTCAACATTCTAAGTCGAAACCCAGAAATTGTGATTCTAGGTTTATGTAACATCAGATGAATAGCTCCTTCCAACATTCTAAGTTCCTCGAAACCCAGAAATTGTGATTCCAGGTTTTTGTAACATCAGATGAATAGCTCCTTTCAACATTCTAAGTTCCTCGAAACCCAGAAATTGTGATTCTAGGTTTATGTAACATCAGATGAATAGCTCCTTCCAACTTTCTGCGATCCTAGAAACCCAGAAATTGCGATTCCAACGTCATAAAATATAGTCTGTTTCCCTTTAAAAATGTTTAGAGAATATCGTATACCTACCATCAAGAGAATGAATAAAGAAATAGAGAAATAAATAAGTATATGAATCAAGAAATGAATAAGTGAACAAACAAAATAATGAATAAGCAATCCCAAGGAATTAGGTCATTGTTTAAGAAGAGCAATAGAACTCAATCACGGATTGTCGAGATTCAGTGACTGTTAGTCTGAGAGGCAGAAAATATAAGACTCTAGATTGACTGAGTTTTGATAGCCTCTCGGGCCTTAGTGCGACTCACTATGCCCACCCCCGAAGTGAGGTAGTGCCGTCAGTGCACCTCACGGGGTGCATGTAGGCATTACTGTAAGTTCTTTGCAGCGTCCCTTCTGTCCCTAGCTGCAACCCGTCATTCCTTTTACTGTACCTCCATTCATATTATCTTTCTTCCATCTTGCTATCCACCTTCTCCTGACAATTATTTCATAGTGCAACTGCTTTGAGGTTTTCCACCTGTTACACCTTTCGAACCTACCTTTTACTGTCAATATCCTTCCCAGCGCTGAATGACCTCATAGGTCCCAGTGCTTGGCTTTGGCCTAAACTCTATATTCCATTCCATTCCTATACTATCGCCCACACCACATTCTCAAGGTGTGCTCTGAGTTTTTAAAGAACTGGAATTTTGAGGGGACATAACCCGGAGATGAAATGCATGAAAACTCGGCTTTCAAATCTTGTGATGACACCGTCTGCTTAAAAATAAGTCATGTTCTTTTCTTTATTTCCAACTTTTATGGTATTCTTCAGGTCTGGGCTAGAAAAGGATATGAGACTACACGTCTCATTGGACTTTGAGCTTAAATAAGCTGATAACCATTCACTGAAAGAGTGAAATGAGACGCAGCTCTGGGCTACAAGAATTGAACTGAATTGAATATAGAATTTAGGCCAAAGGCCAAGCGCTGGGACCTATAAGGTCATTCAGCGCTTAAAGGGAAATTGACGGTTAAGAGGTCTGAAAGGTGCACTAAGAAACAATTGCTAGGAGAGTTTGGAAAGCAAGATGGAAGAAAGAGAATATGAACGGAGGTGCAGTAATAGGAACGAAAGGGGTTGCAGCTAGGGGCCGAAGGCACGCCGCAAAGAACCTTAAGTAATGCCCAAAGTACACCGCATGAGGTGCACAAGGATACAAGATTGCACGTCTCATTGGCCTTTGAGCTTGAATAAGGTGATAATTATTGACTGAAAGTGGGAAATAAGAAGCAGCTGATGGAATTCGCGAACGATTACCAAATCCGGGTGCTGTAAGCTTTCCGGGACACCAACCTTCTAGTAACAGCGAGGGCTAATATACCCAGCATTCCCAAATCATTATCAAATGCTAACAGGCCAATCAAATTCAGAAAGAATCACTGGTGGTCCTCCTCACCCATCGCTAACTGCTGAAGGCTCTCAATGAAATTCAATTACCTGAGTTCTCAGGTGATTAGCACTGGCCGAAGTCCTCAGTTTAAATTTTCAATTACCAATCTCCGTCACTTATTTATAGGCTCCGAATGGTAATTTTCGCGGGGCATTTCTTATTGCAGAAGGCCTTAAATGGAATTCAATTAGAAGTGTTCCTTTACCCTTTGCTAATCACTGCATCCTGGATCGAAATCTTTTTTTTTTTTTTTTTTTGCCATAGTTTCCCGAGGGTTGGAACTTTCAGATGTACCCAGAAAGTAATTTATCTTTTTTTGTGTGTTCTTTAACTGTCATCAAACACTGAAGGAAGAGGTTTTTCTTTTGTAAGATTATGTAACTGCTGAAAATCTCACATTGAGGCATTGCTGACGCTTCTGCACGACAAAAACTGAAGAAATATATAATTCAGAATCTGTAATCACATTCTTTTTTTATATGCACATTATAGTTTCAAATCAAATTGAAAATGAAAAGTGCTGAAGTAGCTTGAATGCTATCAAACTCAGATAGTAGAAGAGTTACCAATGCAATTGTCCCCATACATATATATATATATATATATATATATATATATATATATATATATATATATATATATATATATATATATGTATATGTATATATATATATATATATATATATATATATATATATATATATATATATATAATATATATATATATGTGTGTTTAAATAATTTATATAGTCCTGAGTTCTTGTCTTCCATGGTTAAGCCCACGAGACGACAAACTTATTATTATCAACTAAAAAATTCCCCTTCGGATAATATATATGAAAATATATTATTTCCGAGGTAGAGCGAATTGGACATTAAAGAACATTTGTAGCTTAATGCTCGTATATGAATCACAAAATTCATATACATACATACATACGTACATATATATATATATATATATATATATATATATATATATATATATATATATATATATATATATATATGCATATATATTCTAAACTTCAGGCCCGTCCCTTGCAACGGGTATAGCAGACCCTATAGTTGATGTGGCCTGGATAGGAGGAAGGGGTGGGGGTGGGGATGGGATGGGTCGTTTCATCAGGAATGTGGGGAGTTGGGGGAGGGCTAGTAGGAGATTTAAGGAAAGGGCTACTCCGGAATACATTACTGAAGACATCACAGCCGAGTCCTACTGAGTCCTAAATAGGAATCCTTCGGCTTCGCTGATGACTAAGTGGGGATGATAACCGTAGAACTCATAACGATAAAGTCTTAGGAAGGAGAGAGAGAGAGAGAGAGAGAGAGAGAGAGAGAGAGAGAGAGAGAGAGAGAGAGAGAGAGAGAGAGAGAGAGATGGCCGCATCTTATGCAAATCCAGAGATCCCACTGTCTGTGTTTTTATTTCGTTTTGCAGATGAGTTTTTTTAGTTTCCTGTAAAGGAAAACTATTGTGCCGGCTTTGTCTGTCCGTCCGCACTTTTCTGTCCACACTTTTTCTGTCCGCCCTCAGATCTTAAAAACTACTGGAGCTTGAGAGCTGCAAATTGGTATGTTGATCATCCACCACCCTCCAATCATCAAACATACCAAATTGCAGCCCTTTAGCCTCAGTAGTTTTTATTTTATTTAAGGTTAAAGTTAGCCATAATCGTGTTCTAGCAACGATATAGGATAGGCCACCACCGGGCCGTGATTAAATTTCACTGGCCGTGGCTCATACAGCATTACACCGAGACCACCGGAAGATAGATCTACTTTTGGTGGCCTTGATTGTACGTTGTAGCAGCTGTACAGAAAACTTGATTGCGCCGAAGAAACTTCGGCGCATTTTTACTTGTTTTATGGTTGTTATAAGCATTTTCATTTTCTCCTGTATATTTACTTTTTTTTATTGAAAGACTTTTGCATTTCTCCTACTTCTCATCTCCCTCAATTTTTTTATCTCTCTTTTCTCTTGAGTTTTAGTAATCATCTTTTTATTTTTATTTTCTTCTTTTCTATCTTCCTTTACACTTGTGTTTTTCTGGATGAAAAATGTCAGACAATTGCTGATGTGAAACATTTATACAATTTTGTACACACAGATATATTTTCTGTACTTTTTTAAAATTCCACTTTAAAATTCTAAAAGAAGAAAAAGTTACATCTGATATATATATATATATATATATATATATATATATATATATATATATATATATATATATATATATATATATATATATATATATATATATATATATATATATATATATATATATATATATATATATATTATGAAAGTGATTGTTTGTATATTTTTTGGATACTATAGAAATCCGAACCGCTTGACAGACCCAGACCAAATTTTGCACACGGCCTCTATGTCACCCCCGAAGGGTTTCTAACTCAAAATGAAACTACCCTGTGACAGACATACAAACACAGACAAAACAAATGAAATTTTCATTCTTACGTCACCTTTTCCTTCAGTAATTTATGGGCTAATTCTCATTTTTCACCTGAGCCTCCACCTTTTCTTCCAGGCACTGTCAGACGTACGATTACCCCACAACGCTAAATCTAGATCCCCTGAAACATCAATTTTTGATGAAAATTTACATTAGTTTTGATCATAATTTACGATAATTATTAATATAATTGTTTATTACCTTGGTCAAATCAACATTGACACGTAACCGTTATTATTTTTAAATATAAATCGTATTATTATTCTATAAATATATCTGTGGTGACGTCATTGAACTCCTCCCACTGCAAACTCTGTAATCAGTTTAGTACATCCAAAAAAACTAAACAGGTGCGTTTGACTGTATTAGAATGACTTTCATTCAGTCACAAAGCAATGTAATTCAAAATATAACTTCTACCACCACACCAGTCAGCCCTTACAATTTTCGCCACAGAAAAAAGCAGTAACAGACCAAATGTGTCTGTGACAGACTTACCCCTCCTCATTAAAAACTACTCGCATCGAAATTACTACATTGTTTTCGGTGTCCATCTTAAGCCAAACGTATCTTAATCACACCCTGCTAATAAAATACAAATTCTGAAGTACATCAAGTTCTTAATCTACGTCTTAATCCAAAAATATTCGTAGTTACAGGCACAACTTTGGAGATCAAGAACTAACTCATAACAATCTGCGCATGCGTACGAGTAGACCAAATGCTTCTGTGACAAAACTAACCCCCCTCATTAAAAAATTACTCGCGACGAAATTACAAAATATATTTTTTCTTTAATTTCATATTAAGATAAACGTATCTTAAATATACATCGCCAATAAAATACAAATTCTTAAGTACCTTGAGGTATTACCATCATCATATCTAGAACGGAACTATATACGGAAGTATATAATAATAGATAGAAGGTCCGTCCCCTGTCGCTTCCTCCTGAACCCTGCCCTCCCCTCAAATTCACCCTCACATCCCACTCCCCTCCCTTCACCTTCCCCCATTTCCCCATTTCCCCCCCCTCCCTATCTTCTCACTCTTTCCTTCCTCCTCCTCCTCCTCCTCCTCTTCTCTCCCACCGCCTTTAGACTGTTATTGAAAGTTTTAGCGGGCCTATCCTAGTTTGTTATTCAAAGTTTTTCCGAACAGAGCTTTTAAGCTAGTACTATATATATATATATATATATATATATTTATATATATATATATATATATATATATATATACATACATATATGTGTATATATACACATATATATGTACATGTAAATTGTGTGTGTGTATATATACACACACACACATACTGCATATTTATATGTATATATACATATATGTAAATTGTGGCCACATTCAAATACGACCATTTTTTTAGTTGAATTTGCCTAGCAAAGAAACAATGGCAAGCGTACGACACAATTAAAAAAAAAAAAAAAAGTAATTTGTAACACTCACCCAAGCATCCAGTAATACTTCGTTAGGCTCGCCCTTTCGTTTTCAGCGCCTCCTTAAGCCTATCGGGTTAGAATTCGCTAATTTCTTCTGCAGGAGGAAGGGTTCAAAGCTATCCCAGATCGAGCGTATGGCGGTCTGGAGTTTGTCGAGGCTTGTCTGGAAATGTGGCCTTTTGTGTGGAAGTTTTGATGCACAAGATGATCGTGTCCAGAAGTGGAGTCTTCGTTTTACGGTTTGCCACAACAAGTGTGGAAAAAATGTCCACACTCTTTTTGGGGGTTTATTGTGAGAAGATATATTATTTTCTTACATCATATGATTCACTGACCTATATTCTCGGTCATTTGCATATTTTTATCTCTGTTTATCTAATAATGACTGAATAAAGAGCCACCAAAGAATGGTTGTTTACGCTGAAACATGAAGCAGCAGAAGTCGATCGTGCAGACGACAACAGAGTGACAACAGCTTTGGATTTCCATCTAATTTTGGTAACTCAAATCTATTTGAAATTGTTTTAATAAATGTAAAAAGTGATTGTGATTAACATGATAAGGGAAGTTTATGGAAAATGATCTTTAGACTTTGAAGGAAAGCATATATTGGTTTATTATACGTTAGATTTTTACCGACGGTTGAGTGAATTTAAAATTTACGCGAGTGTGGTAATCAGTGGCGTGGAAATATGGCAACACTGGAGCCTCGGCCCTTCAACAAGACTTGATCGCTGCCCAAAGGTTTTCTATTGGGGACAAATAAGGGGAATTGCCTGGCCAAGAGTTATTATAGTCAATTTGGCAGTCGTTTAGCTAATAAGTCACGTAATGACTGGCGAGAGTGAGAGTGAATTAGTGACGTAATTGGCGGCTTGGCACCTCGCACCGCCCAGCTACAGAATGGATGTCCTCTCATTTCTCAAAACGAGGATTCCAAAACGGCGCCTAACAGCGTCTGGTAATATCTGTTGAAGTGCTCGCTCTTGGGAAGAAACGCTTAAAATCCCCCACGCCACCATGCCAAAAAACACCCCCACACCACAACATACTGGGGGAATTTGACCGTGAGTGCAACATGTTTAGGCCTATGAGGCACTCCACTCCATCTTTCGGTTTTCGGGAGACTCCAGCCACCTCCCACATTATAATTTATATTTTTTTAGTAAAACACATCAAAACAAAAGATTTCTTCTCAATACATAACCTTCGCAAATGCTTAATAACAGAGAAAAATAATTAATCAAATTACGACGTATAAGTAGGACAATACCGGCTGCCCCAACCCCCCCTCCATACCTAACGCGGCAACTCCCCTATGTTACGTTAGGTTGGTATTTTTAAGTTCTTTTAGTGTCCTATCATTTCCTAGCCATTTTTGCATGAAAAACCCAAAATGGTTTTTCATGCAAAAATGGCTAGTTGGAGTCTCCCGAAAAATTACCCATCTTCCCCCCCCGCCCCTTCCCAAACACGTAAAGCGTCGCCTCCCCCATCCTTCCACTTCTGTGGTGTGTCTGGATGGTACTACGTGTGGATACGTGGCCAAGCAGTTGGATATCATGTTTCTAAATTTTAATATCCTTGAACCACAGTAGTCAAGACTGCTGGATATTATGTTTTTGATAATTGCCTTACACTTGGCAAGACTGGTGGTCTACCGGCTGGACGCCATGAACTAGACAACAAGCCGTCTGACAGTTCTCCACCTGTGCCACTTTGCTTCACAATTTCACTCGTTTTCAAAACCCCGCTTTATGACATTCAGTTATTTACACAGTTACGCGGACTATACCATGAATGGTACGCCTCTTAGACATGCTACGCATTCGTGATACAAGCACAATCAAGCAGAACGCTGACGGTTTGCGACACAATTCGGTAACAGAAACTACTGATCTTCTTTCTTTCGAGGGGTTGGAGGAAAGGTAGGGGTAAGTTGACATTTAGTCATTTTTTATTAGTAGATATTTTTCCCGAAATAAAATTGTATGGGAAATCATTCAATAATTATAGTCGGTTTCATTTCATCTGTCCACTCACGGTTAAAGGTACGGCACAAGCGAATGGGTAGCACGTGAGTGAGTGACATTCAGCGTCTCCGAAATCGTTGGCTCATTGTGATAAATATTAAACTATTTTTTACCAAAAATGCATCTGAATGTTTATATAGACAAAGAACCCTCACCCCTTCTGATATAATTCATAAACACATCGATCTTTATTCATAATATACCAACAAAAGCACACGAAAGACTAACTTGTATATTCTACTCAGATCAAACACAAACGAACGAAGAGCTTCCAGCCATTAAGATTGTTCTTTTAGCTTCAAATCGCAATATTTTCTTGTCATTCAAATTTTATTCTACGTTCAGTTTCGTTGCATGTGTATGGAAATGACTTTATTATGATATCAAATATTGTTTACCTCTCGAACATGGAGCGCAGACTAATAAAGCTAGGCCTATGCTACTGATTCGCCAGGTATTTTATTTTACTAACCTTCTTTTAAGCACACATTCATTCCATTTTAGTCAGAAATTACTATTTTATTGTAACCTTTATTTATTCTATCTAATTATCGTTCCAATGACCAACAGCGAAAAAAAAATATGCCTAGGCCAGCCATCTATACCTTTATGTGAACAACACAGGATGACGGGAACTGAATAGGATTTTAAACTTTTGCTGGATAAGTTATTTAGCTAGATAGTAGCCAAGCAGTGAGCTAATACAATTATTTGTATGCTCAAGTAAAAATTATATAAATATGCAGAGTATTATGGAAAGAAAAACCACAGTACCATAGCTCTAACTGAAACATCCCGCCTCCCCGCCAATAAAGTAGTGGTTTTTCCAGTTACCTAGACAGCCTCATAGACAACGCTATTCGTTGCTTATTTTGAATATTAACCTACTCGTGTAATTTACACGCAGGATTTTATTAAAATACCTCTTCCTCGCTCTCGCATAGCCATGTGTTTTTATGTACATACAGTGAGATAAAACAATTGTTTAACCCATGAACGGCGGCGTGTATGCAGCCAAAATGCGACGCCTATTTCACGAAATTTTTTTTCAAGGCCATCATCGTTCGTTTGCATTTGCCCTGAATAGACTGTTTGTTAAAAGCTCGCCATTCAACTAGACAGACCCTCTGTCTGCTGATTGGCCGTTGTTGAATATAGAATTTAGGCCAAAGGCCAAGCACTTGGACCTATGAGGTCACTCAGCACTGAAACGGAAATTGACAGTAAAAGTCTGAAAGGTGTAACAGGAGGAAAACCTCAAAGCAGTTGCACTATGAATCAGTTCTTAGGAGAGAGTTGAGGAAAGTAAGATGGAAGAAAGAGAATATGAAGGAGGTACAGTTAAAGGAACGAAAGGGGTTGCAGCTAGGGATCGAAGGCACGGTGCAAAGAACCTTACGTAATGCCTACAGTGCACCGTATGAGATGCACTGGCAGCATTACCTTCCTATGGGGGATTGGTCGTTGTGCTTCTCGGGTAAGCCATGTGTTCCGTCTACAAGATCATCAGAAATCTCGCCATGTTGCTTAGGACGTTAAGGGTGTTTTTATTATTATTATTATTATTATTATTATTATTATTATTATTATTATTATTATTATTATTTTATCGATATCGTTTCTGCGATCATCAGTCCCCGGTCCGTATTATCTTGCCCATTTACTATTGTTGCTTGTATCGAAAAAATTAAAGAAACCCAGTCTAAACGTCCAGACGCCATGACACTACGTCCTCCCATCCACAAGGAGGCAAAAGGCACTGGAAGTGTTCTTAGGGACCCAGGTAGATTTAGTTGTCCCCCTCACCTGAGGACGGTTTGACTGACACCGAAAGAAGTACTTATCGTGAGCGTAAATATAACAAATAAAAATGCGCCGATATTTCTTCGGCGCAATCGAGTTTTCTGTACATCGTATAAACAAGGCCACCGAAAACAGATCTATCTTTCGGTGGTCTCAGTATAATGTTGTGTGAGACGCGGCACATAAAGCTTTAACCAAGGCCCGGTGGTGGCCTGTCCTATATCGGTGCCAGAAGCACGATTATGGCTAACTTTAACCTTAAATAAAATAAAAACTACTGAGACTAGAGGGCTGCAATTTGGAAGGTTTGATGATTGGAGGGTGGATGATCAACATACCAATTTTCAGCCCTCTAGCCTTAGTAGTTTTTAAGATCTGAGGGCGGACAGAAAAAGTGCTGACAGAAAAAAGTGCGGACGGACAGACAAAGCCGGAACAATAGTTTTCTTTTCAGAAAACTCAGAATAGAAACTTTCTCCAATGTATTTTCAAGAGCTAGAAAGGACCTCTGACATTTACAATGGAAAGCTAAAAAAAACTTTTACTTCAGTACTTCCGAAACCCACAGAGTAGCCACCCAACGTCAGTCAAGAATAGATTTTTGTTTACTGAAGATTTCAAGTACAGTGTTCCATTCACAAAGTAGCCACAGAATGTCAATCTAGAACTTATCTTTATTTGCTGAAAACTTTCAAGCGGTGTTTCGTTTATAGAGTAGCCACCAGAAGTCAGTCAAGAACAGATTATATTTACAGAAAATTTCGGGAAGTACAGTGTCCTATTTACAGGAATAGGGTTTTATTTACTGAAAACTTCGAGAAGTATAGTAAGAGTTAGTGAGATAAAAAGAAAAATAGACATTTCATTTGTACACACCCCACAGAAACCACTTCGTTCCTCCATGTAAAATTCTTCATAGACCCCCCTTCGGTAAGACCCAATACGTACAGGTCAATAAAACCAAAACATAAAGTTTCCAGGGAAAATTAATTTTCAGAGGAAAATCCAAAAACAATAACAATCTTCCTTGGCAACAGTGAAAGAGAGAGAGAGAGAGAGAGAGAGAGAGAGAGAGAGAGACGCGTCTTCACATATTGTACTTTTATCTATTTCCCGATAAGAGGACTCATCTGAAACACGCGACTCGGCCGTGGTCTTTTCTCCAACCTGAAAAGCTTTTTGGTGTCGAAGCCTCTACCTATACTTCCTTCTCTCCCTCTCCCTCCCTCTCTCCCTCCCCCTCCCTTCCCCACCCATCCCACCAACGCCAACACCGTCCCCAGCCACAGGTCGTGGACGAGAACTTCGAGTCTCGAAGTTCGAGAAGGTGCTATGTGTAGAGCCCAGAGATGCCTGAAGAATACACATTTACCTGTTGTTGCATGATAATTTTGGTAAAATACAGACATACGGTGGTCAAGAAGCCTTGTATGTGTGTGTGTGTGTGTGTGTGTGTGTTGTGTAGGCGCACCGTGCTTAACCCTAGAGGCCTCTTCAATGGCTCCGAAGATAAGTGGAGCCATTAGCTCCTTACTTTATCTCATTCGAGAATCTGCTTTCAAGTTCACCGTGAACTGGTTTCATACCTGTACAGTTATTATTTTGCTGTCAGCTTTCTGGCCTAGGTCTAAATTACATTTTTTTTTAACTAAGAAGAATATATATCCGAAGGTTAGCGTGGTGAGACCTCAAGGAAGTCCTGTTCCAAAGGTTTTCCATAGACCTACATAGAGAGATTGGCTTATACAGTTATGTATTGCTATTTTTTGACGATTCAAAGGCGCATTTCTTGAAAAACACCAATGACGCTTAATATATAAGACTACTAAGCCATTCTATCTCTAACCCATGGTGGAGCTAAAATTCTCTGATAATATAAACCGCCAAAAGGAAGTTTGTAGTTTGTTAGCAAATGGAAATTCCCAGAATGTAGATTTCGATAGCTAGACCTATTATAACTTCTACTGTCATTTGCTCTATCTTTAGTCTCTAGTGGAGCTAAAATTCTTTAAGAATATAGAACCGCCAAAGGAAGTTTGTAGTTTGTTAGCAAATGAGAATTCCCAGAATGTATATTTCGATAGATAGGCCTATCATAACTTGTACTGTCATTTACTTTATCTTTAACCCCCGGTGGAGCTAAAATTCTCTGATAATATAGAACCGCCAAAGGAAGTTTGTAGTTTGTTAGCAAATGGAAATTCCCAGAATATATATTTCGATAGGTAGGCCTATCATAACTCCTACTGTCATTTGACAAGTCATGATGAAACTTCTGTAAAAAGCTGTAATGTCTTTCTGTATTATTTCAAAGTGGAGGATTCAAGCCAGCGAGCTGTAAAACGTTTTGTTACAGTTTATAAAGGTGACATTTGTTTTTATTTAGAATGTTAAGAGGATATCGTTGATGTAATGAGCTTTAATGTCCGTCTATATTATTTCAGAAATTGAGGATTCAAGGAAACATTTATTTGTATTAGATTATTAAGAGGATATTGTCGATGTGCACAGCGGAAGTTACAGCAATATCAACACAGCTTAATCACAGCCATCTGATACTATAAGAAGGCGAAACCTATTCATAAATAGATTGTGAATAACCACCTTTTTCATCAGGAGAAAATGAATGAACAGTGAATAAACGGAACGCCTAAGATATAAACAAGCTGAGAAGCGTAACTTGAATTCTCAAGGAGAGAGAGAGAGAGAGAGAGAGAGAGTTTGGCAACCGGCGATGAGAATTGGCAACCGGCGATGAATATTAATAAGTATGAATTATTGAAAATCATGAACTTTTCCATTCGCCGCCCGGCGTGATTCATCAACATTCGCTAGTACCGATCAATACATACTTAGGTTACGCTAGTGGTCTGTGATGGTAAATACATTATATACATAAATACATATGTATACATACATATATATATACATACATATACACATATATATTATTTTCAAATATTACTATCCTTCACTTCTCCACCTCCCTCGATGAGATTAAATGCCGCTTGTACCAGACCGCCAAGATTACTAGCTAGATTCAGGAACGTCTTATGGAATTCCGGAATAATGGACCGTCAATCCGGCACTCAGCTTTCCCTTCATCCGGACTTGGGACCGGCCTAAGTGCTGATTAGTTTTCGAAATTATGAACATCGGTATGAACATCATAAGTGGTGAAATTGCCAATATGATAGAAGCACGCCACGCTTTGTAGAGAGTGACGGAGAAACTCTCTCTCTCTCTCTCTCTCTCTCTCTCTCTCTCTCTCTCTCTCTCTCTCTCTCTCTCAAGCAAAAGTAGATAAGAGAATTATGAACATCATAAGTGGTGAAATTGCCAATATGATAGGAGCACGCCACTCTTTGTAGAGAGTGACGGAGAAACTCTCTCTCTCTCTCTCTCTCTCTCTCTCTCTCTCTCTCTCTCTCTCTCTCTCTCTCTCTCTCTCTCAAGCAGTTATAGATAAGAGAAATAAGAGAGAATTTCTCTCTAATCAAGAATGAGAGAAATGTTCTGTGCTCTAGAAAATAGAGAGAGAGAGACAGTAAGAGAGAGAGAGAACTACTTCTTCTAGAAAGAGAGAGAGACAGAGAAAAAGAGAGAAATAGTAAAATATAGAGAGAAAGAGATAGAAAACCTCTTCTTCTTCTTCCTCTACTGCTTCTTTTCTTCTTCTTCCTCTTTCGCGGAAGAGAGACGGGGAGTCAGAGAGACAAACAGTAAAAGGGAGAGATAAAAAGAGAGAGAGAGTACTTTTTTTCTTCTTCTTCTTCTTCTTTTTCTTCCTCTTCTCCTCCTCCTCCTCTTGAAGGAGAGAGGGTGAACTTCTTCAGGAGAGAGAGAGAGAGAGAGAGAAACAGTAAAAGAAAGCAATAAAAAGCGACACATATAAAGAACTACTTCTTCTTCTTCTTCTTCTTCCTCTTCTTCTCCTTCTTCTTCCTCTTCATCTTCTTCTTCTTCATCTTCATCTCCTTCTTCCTCTTCATCTCATTCTTCTTCTTCTTATTCCTTTTCCTCTTCCTTTTCATCTTTTTCTTCTTCTTCTTATTCTTATTCTCTTTCTTCCTTTTCATCTCCTCCTTCTTCTTCTTATTCATCTTCTCCTTTCTCTTCTTCTTCTTCC
This sequence comes from Macrobrachium rosenbergii, assembly GCF_040412425.1. Taxonomy (NCBI): domain Eukaryota; kingdom Metazoa; phylum Arthropoda; class Malacostraca; order Decapoda; family Palaemonidae; genus Macrobrachium; species Macrobrachium rosenbergii. The sequence continues at coordinate 3,433,382 of NC_089797.1, forward strand.
TCTCCTTCTTCTTCTTCCTCTTCATCTCGTTCTTTTTCTTCTTCTTCATCTCCTTCTTCTTATTCATCTTCTCCTTCTTCTTCTTCCTATTCATCTCCTTCTTCTTATTCTTATTCATCTTCTCCTTCTTCTTCTTCCTCATCATCTCCTTCTTCTTCGTCTTCTTCTTCTTCTTCTTCTTCTTCCTCTTCATCTCGTTCTTCTCCTTCTTCTTATTCATCTTCTCCATCTTCTTCTCCTCCTTCCTTTTCATCTCCTTCTCCTTCATCTTCTTCTTCTTCTTCTTCTTCTTCTCTTCCTCTTCCACTTCTTCTCCTCTCGGCGGCGGAGGAGGAGGAGAGGCGAAGGTGTTGTAGAAAGGTGTTTGGCCGTCAGTACGTCAGTGGGAAGCTGTACCCTCACACTATACTTAAGTTTTTGTTGTGGGGAACAGGGCTGTAATCTAGTAACACTTTGGTCATTCCTAATAGTACACTATTAGGCACAATATGTCATAATTATCAGATGGAGAGATCTGGCCCCATTCACCTCTCTTATCGCCCACAGTATATGCATGAAGCCTCTGCCCACCCCTTCCCCCCTCCCCCGCCCCTCCCCTCTCAACCCCTCCACGCACACAAACGTGGGAAGGGGTGGTGTGGAGAGGGTTTAGAAGAAGGCCCCCCTCCTCCTCCTCCTCCTCCACCTCCTCCTCCGTTCCCCACATGGATAGAAGGAGGGGCTCCAATGGCAGCAACACCAGCAGGAGGAGGCATGAGTCCTCTTCCCCTCCTCCTCCTCCTCCTCCTCCTCACCATCCCTCCCCCAGATGGAAAGGAACACCAGCAGGAGGAGGAGGTAGAGGAAATGACGAAGAAGGATCGTGTTATTTGGGGATTGAAAAAGGCGGAGGGATCGCTGGAGAGATTCCTGTAGGAGGGGATGAAGGCGGCGAAGGTAGAGGCAATAATGGAGAAGGGGTTTTGTTATTCGAGGATTGATAAAGGTGGGGGAACATTGAAACCAAATGATTGATAAAGGTGAGGGAACATTTGAACCAAAGGATTGATAAAGGTGAGGAACATTTGAACAAAGGATTGATAAAGGTGGAGGAGCATTTGAACATAAGGATTGATAAAGGTGGAGGAGCATTTGAAATCTAAGGATTGATAAAGGTGGAGGAACATTGAAATCTAAGTATTGATAAAGGTGGAGGAGCATTTGAACATAAGGATTGATAAAGGTGGAGGAGCATTAAAATTTAAGGATTGATAAAGGTGGAAGAGCATTGAAATCATAGGATTGATAAAGGTGGAAGAGCATTGAAATCATAGGATTGATAAAGGTAGAGAAACAAAGGATTGATAAATTTAGCGGAACATTAAAACCAAAGGATTGATAAATTTAGCGGAACATAAAAACCAAAGGATTGATAAATTTGGCGGAACATTAAAACCAAAGGATTGATAAAGGTGGAGGAGAATTTAAAGGCGGAGGAACATTCAAACCTTTGGATTGATAAAGGTGGATTGGATGGACATTGAAACCAAAGGATTGATAAAGGTGGAGAAGCATTTGAACCTAAGGATTGATAAAGGTGGAGGAACATTGAAATCTAAGGATTGATAAAGGTAGAGAAA
>NC_089797.1:3447500-3457500 GCF_040412425.1 Macrobrachium rosenbergii
TATCTAGTTACGACGGAGAGAGATCAGTGTTTTTGATGGCCGAATGTTATTCCATCCGAGCTCTTAAAGAGAAGATAAAGAATCGCCGCGTCTGTGACCAACAATAGACCGTCCTGTTCTCGAACCATGAAGACATGACAGCACATGTCACTCGGCGCTCATGAATCTCATGTCGGCAGACAGTAAGACGGCGAAAGGACCGCGCCGAGAAATATCATTAAGTCACACCTGGCTCCCTGACGAAAATCTTCTGCGTGCCATTCTTTCTCTCCTGTTTTTTTAATGGTTCAGGGACAGACACAGTAATGGGATTCGATCCCTTGACAAGAGGCAGGTTCGATCGTTCAGAAAACACAGAGGAAAGACGAGAATTCTTGATTCTAGGTATTGATTATTAAAAAACCCTTCGACCTTGGACTTCGTATTTCTACCAGTGTCGCCCAGATTTCCCGTTCTGTCTCCTCCAATCGGGTACAGATAATTGCCCGATAATGCCCAGATAATACCCGCCGTGGCGTATGGTTAATCTGATCCATATGCAATGCCCCGTGATAGTTACTGATTTATTTATTCACAGGTTTTCTGACATTCATAAAGCAAACTTGTTGTCGCCCAAGATGAGAAATCCGTTGAGGATGTTGCTTTGTATTTTTCTTTCTTTCTTTAATTTATATTTTGGCTTCAAAAAGTGTCAGACCTCCTGTTCTAAACATGCCCTCTGGTGTGTGGTTAACCTCATATACCCTTCTCGTTCACGGCTACTGCCCACAGCGGTCGACTGGCCTCCAGGCACTAAATTCTCTAATTAGGTCAATAGGTCACAATGTATTAGCGTTTTTCAGAAAATATTTCTTTAGCGTTTGATGCTTATGTTCTAAATAATTTCTCTGGTAGGTGGTTGTTAACTCTATAGAACCTCGTTTCTGACTGCTGCCCACAACGATCGACTAGCCACCAGGCACTAAATTCACTAATTAGGTCAATAGGTCACAATGTATTGGCGTTTTTCAGAAAATATTTCTTTAACGTTTGATGCTTATGTTCTAAATAATTTCTCTGATAAGTGGTTGTTAACTCTATATAACCTCGTCTTTGACTGCTGCCCACACCGATCAACTAGCCACCAAGCACTAAATTCACTAATTAGGTCAATAGGTCACAATATATTGGCGTTTTTCAGAAAATATTTCTTTAGCGTTTGACGCTTATGTTCTAAATAATTTCTCTGGTATGTGGTTGTTAACTCTATAGAACCTCGTTTCTGACTGCTGCCCACAACGATCGACTAGCCACCAGGCACTAAATTCACTAATTAGGTCAATAGGTATTGGCGTTTTTCAGAAAATATTCCATTGCCGTTTGACGCTTATGTTCTAAGTTAAGTATATCTAAATAATTTCTCTGATAAGTTGTTGTTAACTCTATATAACCTCGTCTTTGACTGCTACCCACAACGATCGACTAGCCACCAGGCACTAAATTCAGTAATTAGGTCAATAGGTCACAATGTATTGGCGTTTCTCAGAAAATATTTCTGAAGCGTTTGACGACACCCTTACTGAGCAGCACTTATCTTACCCTCAATGATCAGTTACTTCAGCCTTTGATTATCCCAAGGTAATGCTGCTTCACGCCCACCCATACCCCCTTTGCCCTCACCCAGTATCCCCCCCTAACCCCCCTTCCCCGTGACCAAACGATCAACCGTCTGTCTGTCTGTCTGTGACCTTCTCAGGGCTACCACAAGGTAGCTCCACTGGCCATATCAAAGAGCCACCGACGTCCGCACAGTTTAGACTCTCGGCGCTGTATCGTCCCATCTTATCTATACATTAACCAACGTCACATTATGAGGCAACTCCACTTACTCTTGCAACTCCTCCACTTATTCTTGTTCCTCAGGTGTATAGACTGTCAACGCGCCCAGGCCGTCACAGCCACTTGCTGGCCTCATGTTTAAGTGATTTCAGGCGGATCTCGGGGTCTGTACTGCTTCTTGTCGTATCTGGGTTGGTGTGGCCTTTGCAACGGCTCCTCTGAACTGTGGTTGGTTACCTTCAGTTTTCTCTGATTTTATTGATCTTTTCTTTGATTTTTGGTATATTGAATAGATTGGATGGGACAGATGAAGGTTTTAAAGTCTCGTTTAATAGGTTGGTTGATATTTTAGATTAGATTTTGAATACGATAAGGAAAGGGAGTTTTTAAATTTGTTGGTTTACTTGAAGTTATTTTATCAGTTACGTATATCACGGAGGAATATTAAAGATATTTAGGTTATAAGTATAAGGGTGTGTGTATGTATATATATATATATATATATATATATATATATATATATATATATATATATATATGTTTATATATATACCATATGAACATTATAATGTATATATATATATATATATATATACTATATATATACATATATATGTTTATATATATATTCCATATGAACATTATATATATATATATATATATATATATATATATATATATATATATATATATATATAAAACATTAACTTCCTTTTCCCTACAAAGGCTGGCTCCAAACATGAGAACAAAGAACGCCCACTGCCACACTCAAGCTTAAACTATCACTTACTGGCAAACAAATCAAAACATCATGAAGAAAAATCCAATACATAACCCCCCCCAAACAATTAGTCACACCAAGGTAAACAAAAAGGAAAGGTCAGGTCAGGTGACTTGGGTAAATAATTTGTCATTAATGAAAACATCAGGTAGAAAAAGGTCAGGTCAGGTGACTTGGCAAATAATTTGTCATTAATGAAGTCTCGACACACCCAGGTAAACAAAAAGGAAAGGTCAGGTCAGGTGACTTGGGTAAATAATTTGTCATTAATGAAGTCTCGACACACGCAGGTAGAAAAAGGTCAGGTCAGGTGACTTGGCAAATAATTTGTTATTAATGAGGTCTCGACACACCCAGGTAGAAAAAGGTCAGGTCAGGTGACTTGGCAAATAATTTGTCATTAATGAAGTCTCGACACACACAGGTAGAAATATGATTAGAGCATAAGATATCGTTGATGTGACCACGACTTTCGATGTCGGGTATGAAAATCATACCTCCAGAATGACTATGTATTCTATGTATTCAGCATCAGTGATGCTAATTCATGGATTAGTCCAAAAACCAGACAGTGAAGATTAGAAAGGTGAAGATTGATAAGTAAGCGGTGAGGATCAAAAGATAAATCCTTGTTAGTTTTCCGTAAAAGAAAACTGTTGTGCCGGCTTTGTTTGTCCGTCCGCACTTTATTCTGTCCGCACTCTTCCTGTCCGCCCTCAGATCTTGAAAGCTACTGAGGCTAGAGGGCTGCAAATTAGCATGTTGATCATCCACCTTCCAATCATCAAACATACCAAATTACAGCCCTCCAGCCTCAGTAGTCTCTTCTGAGCAAACGAGTTTTCTGTACCGGCCGCTACAGCGTATAATGAAAGCCACCTGAAAACAGATCTATCTTTCGGTGGTCTCGGTATAATGCTGTATGAGCCGCGGGCCGTGAAACTTTAACCCTGGCCCTGTGGTGGCCTACTCTACATCGTTGCCAGAAGCACGATTATGGCTAACTGAACCTTAAATAAATTTTAAATATTCTGAGGCTAGAGGGCTGCAATTTGATATGTTTCATGATTGGAGGGTGGATGATCAACATACCAATATGCAGCCCTCTAGCCTCAGTAGTTTTAAAGATCTGAGGACCGATAGATAAAGTGCGGACGGACAGACAAAACCGGCATAATAGTTTTCTTTGACAGAAAATCAAAATGTGGAACAGTTTGCCGAGTGAAATTGTGGAATCTTCTGATGGTTAAGCGAGAAGCAAATTCCTTTCTAACCTCTGTTGACGTCTCCTGAATTTCAGGTGTAGGCCTATCGGTTTTTTTTTTTTGCTTGTTATTTCGTGTTTGTTTATTTAGTACCTTTCGTTATAACGTTTCTCTCTCCGCAGGATGAGTATGTATATGTGTGTATATATATATATATATATATATATATATATATATATATATATATATATATATATATATATATATATATATATATATATATATATGTATAACTAAATATATATATATATATATATATATATATATACAATGAGTTGACCTAGTATTGAATGAAAAGATTAACAATAGCCCTTCAGATATATATATATATATATATATATATATATATATATATATATACATAAACATATACAAATATACATTTGCATATATAACAAACCATAACATAACACCAGCATTAAATAAAAGACGGAGACTTTCCGATCTGAGCTGCAGAAGATGTGTGATTCAGGTAACATTATAAAGAAGTTTGAGAAACACAAAAAAGAAGATTGGGCAGTGGCGGGCGGCAGCTTCCGGAACCTGTTGATTCTTAGCGGGACCTGGTTCTATCGGGACTCCTTCGTCTGTATTGAATTGAATTGAATATAGAATTTAGGCCAAAGGCCAGGCACTGGGACCTGTGAGGTCATTCAGCGCTGAAACGGAAATTGAGAGTAAAAGGTTTGACAGGTGTAACAGGAGGAAAGCCTCAAAGCAGTTGCACTATGGATCAATCGTTAGGAGAGGGTTGAGAAAAGTAAGATGGAAGAAAGAGAATATGAAAGGAGGTACAGTAAAAGGAACGAAATTGGTTGCAGCTGCAAAGAACCTTAAGTAATGTCTACGGTGCACCGTATGAGGCGCACTGACGGCAGTATTATCCGGTGCTCCTCGCCCCAGTTCTCCCATTACAACTTGGGTATTTTGTTCAGTACGTTAAATCATATAGTGTGTAATTGAGGTCTGGTCGAAATTTTCAAAAAAGGAATGGTATTCAGAATTAACAGAATATGATGGGCTGTTTATAAAAATGGGTATCATATTTCCCTGTATTCGTGGATTCATGCATACATGTATATATATATATATATATATATATATATATATATATATATATATATATATATATATATATATATATATATATATATATATATATATATATATATACATATGTGTGTGTGTATGTGTATGTATATATAGCCCTGTATATACATATATATGTATATATATATATACAGAGATATATATATATATATATATATATATATATATATATATATATATATATATATATATATATATATATATATATATATATATATATATATATATATATATATATATATAAGGTATACATAAATCATTCACTCAGTCAATAAATAACAGACAGAATTTAACAAAACCAAGAAAGATCAAAGCATTTTATTCACTCGCAACCATTAGCTGGGAAAATTGAAAAGAATAAGAACAAGAACAAGAAAAAGAACAACAACAAGAAGAACAAGGAGAAGAAGAAGAACAGCAGCCACAACAACAACAAGAATAAGAAGAAGAGGAACAACAAAAAGAGCAACAAGGAGAAGAACAATAACAAAAACAACAAAAATAAGAAGACGAACAACAACAGCATCAACGAAAAGAACAAGAACAAAAAGAACAGGAAGAGCAACAACAACAAGAGCAACAACAGCATGAACAAAAAGAACAAGAAGAAGACCAACAAAAACAAAAGAACAACATTAAACCACGTCTGCACCAGATGACTTTGCCAAAGCCCGTGTTGACAACTCATTGGACACCACAGGCTTTTTATTTCACTTTATGAGCAGTTGGCGATTTCGTGGGTCCTTCCTACGCGGCGTCTCGACTCGTAATCCGATGCTGGCGGTACGCCCTCGACCTTTCGTGGGCGTCTGAGTCACGCGCATGCGCGCTAGGAAAATCAGGTCGGGGTTTGCGTCATAGATGAAATGTTTGAGTATGGCAGTGTATTGAGAGATATGTATATTGTTTTATCTCTCTCTCTCTCTCTCTCTCTCTCTCTCTCTCTCTCTCTCTCTCTCTCTCTCTCTCGTGAATATATATTAATATATATATATATATATATATATATATATATATATATATATATATATATATATATATATATATATATATATATTCACATATACATACATAATATATATATATATTTATTTATATAGATAGATGGAAAGATAGATAGATAGAATTATAGATAGATAGATTTATAGATAGATAGATAGATCTGTGTGTTTGTAGTGCATATAAAGTGACTCATAGCCGAGTAATGATATTATAAAAAAATTATATGGACTTGGTTCAAACGGTAAAAACCCGTAATTTATTATTATTATTATTATTATTATTATTATTATTATTATAAAAAACTAATTATTTGAAACGGTCAGCACACTAATACCCACTAACTAGTAATGAATTATCTACAGAATCTGAAAAAGCCAATTAATTCGATCATTGTTGCAAGTCCGAAGTCATTACGCAGAAGACGCAACAACAAATAAAAAATAAATAAATAAAAAGAAATAACAAACAACCAAAAACAACACTGCAAGACGAAGATGGAGTATGAAGTAACCGAGGCAAAAGGAAGCAGTATAAAGTCCCAAACAAAGAACTATTAACCACGCTTACCGGCAATTGAGTCCTCCATGCTCCTTGGGAGAAGACTCCCAGCTTCTCCATTTTAACGGCGGCCTTCGGCAACTTCCGTGACGTCACGAAGTCGGCGGGCGGTAGCCTTTGATGACGTCACGTTCTGCTCACCCTTCTTCTTCTTCTTCTTCTTCTTCTTCCGGCCGAGTCAGAAGGTACGGGATTCCGTGTGTTTGTTTGGATGAATGATCTTGGCGTATCTTTAGATTTCTGTCATTTATTTTCGACTTGTTGGAAGTGGAAAATAGAATTTAGGCCAGAGGTCAAGAGCTGGGACCTTCAAGGTCATTCAGCGCTTAAAAGGGAAGTTGAGAGAAAAGGAGGTTTGGCGGGTGTAACAGGAGGAAAACCTTTTGCAGTTGCTCTATGAAACACCTGTCAGGGGAGAGTTGAGGAAAGCAAGATGGAAGAAAGAGAATATGAATGGAGATTAAGTGAAAGGAATTAACTAAATTTCAGCTAGGGTCAGTGAGAACGCTGCAAAGAACCTTAAGTAATGCCTACAGCGCACAGCGTGAGGCGCACTGACGGCACTGCCCCATAGGAATAGAAGAATGGTCTCTTATTGACACAGAAAATAAATCATGTTCCCTAATTCTTGTAACCCAATAAGGTACAAAGTTAGAGGGAGATTAACAGAGGATACAGGACTCTGAGAAACATACTTAACACACCTGTACCCGTTGCCACCATACCGGTGCTTAGCTCAGCAAATCAGAGCACTTCTTCGCATAGCAATGACCTACATACTTGAACTGTATTCCGTCATCAAGGATTGATAAAAGGTTTTCATTACTTCTCTTGAAATTGACTAAGGAAATTTTGGGTAGTTGCTATAGGACTCAGCTGAAGAATAAGGAAATTATTTGAAGAACTGAGATTTTACATTACGAGATTAATGTTTGAGAAGATATATATATATATATATATATATATATATATATATATATATATATATATATATATATATATATATATATATATATATATATATATATATATATATATATATATATATATATATATATATATATTATATTATATTATATATATACATATATATATATACATACATACATATATATGATTATTATCACATTTGTACATGATTTATTTATCACACATTACCACAGGTGAAAAATAAGAGACGGGATGTAGGTCCTGACCGGTTTCGACTTTATTTCCAAGCCATTGACGAAGGACTGATGCATGGTATTAGAAGTCCTCTTATTTTTCACTGTGGTAATGTGTGTGAGATATATATATATATATATATATATATATATATATATATATATATATATATATATATATATATATATATATATGAGATCAGAAAATCTTTGCACAGCAATTCGTGTTTAAAATACCCCAATTTTCAATCACAATTTCTCGGCCTGTTAAAAACTCTTAAATCTTATAGAACTCCTGCTTCAACCAAATTTTTATATGGGGGCATGTGAACCCAGTTATCATAAACAATGAAAAACAAATGATATAACTATAAGATTTATCTATCGTGGATATTGTTACTGCTAAGCAATCAGTACTCAATAATGGCAGCTATTGTTGACTTACAGCAATTTTAAAAATTATTTATTGTTATTATTATTCAGAGGCTAAACCCCATCTCACGTGGAATAAGTCTGCATGGACCATTGACTTTAAAGTCAAGCTTCCAACGAATATAGTGTTCATTTGAAAGAAACAACAGAAGATAATAGGAAATACGGAAAGAAGAGAACAGTCATTAGGAAAAAAGATAAATACATTAATTAATAAGTAAATAGATATGTAAAACAAGGTGAACTGTTTTAGGGTAGTAATGCATTGCATTTCCCCCCCTGGATTCTTGAGGTCCTAACTGAACAGAATCCTCAGCCCGGCAAAACAACGACTGCTGTAACTACTGCTTTTACTGCTGCTAACGACTGCTATAACTACTGCTTTTGCTGCTGCTAACGACTGCTATAACTACTGCTTTTACTGCTACTGCTATCATAATACTAAAACACAAAACAAGTAAAAAATAATTTCTGCACAGCGTGCGAAACTTTTACCCACTGCCCATGAAACTCTCAGCCAGCCGTGGTGGCCTGTGTTGTTGCGGTGCCAGACGAACGATCATGGCTAACTTTAACCTTAAATAAGATAAAAACTACTGAGGCTAGAGGGCTGCAATTTGGTGTGTTTGATGATTGGAATGTGGGTGATCTACATACCAATTTGCAGCCCTCTAGCCTCAGTAGTTTTTAAGATCTGAGGGCGGACAGAAAAAGTGCGGACGGACAGACCAATAGACATCTCAACAGTTTTCTTTTACAGGAAACTGAAAAGGACCATTTTCTACTAATATATAAGAGCGATGGAAATAAATGTCATACTTTTTCTACTGCTGGTATAATTTCCACTGCTTTAGCAGAGAAACCAATCCTGCCATTTCTTCTCCCTACCTCCGTTATGAGAGAGAGAGAGAGAGAGAGAGAGAGAGAGAGAGAGAGAGAGAGAGAGAGAGGGAAGTAAAAGCCATAATAATGGCAATAGTAATAAGTGCTGGAGAGACGTGCTAAAGAAACCAATCTTGTCATTTCTTCTCCCTACCTCCATCTCCTCACTGTATGAGAGAGAGAGAGAGAGAGAGAGAGAGAGAGCGACGTAAAAGCCATAATAATGGCAATAGTAATAAGTGCTGGAAAGACGATCGAAACTTAATATTCCAGACCCAAATCTCTGGAGCTTATGCAAGTAGCTCTCAACCTGGAGAGCGCTGGAACCAAAGAGGCCGAGTTCTGGAATGTCCTTAAGACCCAAAATGTCTTTGGAATCTGACGACAAAGTTGCCTTAATGCCCCTCCGTGGCTTAGTTCCTTCTTGGCCCTTTTCCAGGGCTCCCAATTGTATATAGTCTGGAATTTCTTCTTCCAGTCAAGAATGGAAACTTATTACGGTCTCGCCTCCAGAATTCCGTCCGTTTCCCATTACTGCTGGAAGATTCGTTCTTTCCAGAACGCTCGCTCGCAATGTTTGTCGTGACAGAGAGACGAGGTTTTTTTATAAGACCCTTAAGCGATAGATAAATAAATACCCGGGGTATTTATGGTATGAGTAAGTATCTATATCGATCGACAGCCATTTCAATCAGGGAGAAATGTCAGCCATCTCAGGCGGTTTGGCCCGGCGGCGACGGCTGAAGAAATCTGCCAAAAATTCGAGGAAAACCGAAAAAAAAAGGCGGAAAGAGAGAGAGAGAGAGAGAGCGAGAGAGAGACTAAAAAAAAGTTTGACGAAGAATTTATTCGGAGTTCCGATAGGCAGTAAATAAAATGGAACTCAATCCTATTAGGCGAAATCAGGAGGAGGTTTCATGCATGAGCGGTCCGAGTTGCGGTAAATTCCCCCCGGATTTTCGACCTAACGGGTCCCACTAGGTGTTTTG
>NC_089797.1:3460000-3480000 GCF_040412425.1 Macrobrachium rosenbergii
TCCTACTCCTGAATCTTTACTCCTGAACTCCTACTCCCGAATCCCTATTCCTGATCGAATCTCCACTCCTGAATCCTTAATACCTGAATTCCTGTTCCTGAACCCATACTTCTGCTCTTGAATCCCTATTCCGTAATCCCTACTTCTGAATATTTACTCCTGAATCCATACTCCTGAAGCCCTTACTCCTGAAGCCCAACTGGTGAACCCATACTCCTGAATCTTCTGAATCCCAACTCCCGAACCACTCTCCTGAATCCTAACTCCTGGCTTAATCTTCACTCCTGATCCTTACCTCCTGAATTCCCATTCCTGAATCCTTTATTCTTGAATGTCTACTCTTCAGTCCCTACTCCTGGTAAAGTCTAAATTTTTACTCTTGAATTCCTCCTATTCCTGAATTCCTACACCTGAATCTTTACCCCTAAATAAAGAGATTTTAATTTACTATTAATAATGCATGCGTAGGACTTATATGTCCCCTAAATAAACGTGAATTCTATAATAATAATAATAATAATAATAATAATAATAATAATAATAATATAATAATAATAATAATAATAATAACTGTGAGATGTTTCTGTTTACCATTACTACTTAGTTTGGCGAGCCGCCACCAGGGCGGCGCTGCTCGCGCAGGCGCAGTAAGCCTCCCTCGAGCTCGTGTCTCCAACAGTGAAGAAGCATTTTTTTGTCTCTTGTGATTATTCCCTTTCAATTATCATCGACTTATAATGGCAGAAATGGACCTAGGAAGACCTCTTGATAAAATGGAGGGATGATATTTTAGAAGTAAATAAATAGATTGGATTTTTATAAGGTCGTAGTTATGTGGTAGTTAGGGTAACAATGTCTCCCCTTCAGGTAGATACACTCCTTCTTTCCTTGTTAATATGTCTTTTGTTTTCAGCTTGTTATCATGGCGCGTTAGTGTGGGGAGATTTTAATTTCGAAATCAGGACGTCATTGATCTTATATATGCCACATAATATTAAGTAAAAATTGTATTACTGTTGTAGAAATGTGAAGTAGTAAAGATTACTAGGCCTATAGGTTGCTGGTTGGTCTGTTTTTGTAATGTGTCTTATATTTCCAGCTTATTATTATAGCACGTAAGGGTAATACGATTTTAATTTTGAAATCAGGACATCGTTGATCTTACATATACCACATGATATAAAGTAAAAACATCAACAAAAAAATCTTACTGGTCATTAAAAGGGCTTTGTAGTAACTAGACCTAGACGCATAGTAGATGACCGGTTGTGTCAACAACCCTCTTCTTTTAAACACCTACTGTATTTTGTCAGTTATTGAGGGTTCTTTGCAGTATGTAGGTCTATAGGGTACAGTCTTTCCCATCAGGTCTTCACTTTAGAGTTGTTTTAACAGAATGCATTTTACCATACGTTGTTTCTCAGATCAATTCCGTTACGTCACACCCCGTGAGAGCATTTGAAGACGACGCAAACATACCGTGAAAAATGACTTATATCATGCGATTTAGAGTGAATACAGTTGTATTCTTTATATGTGTAACAAATCCTGGTTTATGTTTTCATTTAACGACATACCTCGTAGACTGGTTATAGCAAGAAAATGAATTAGGTACCTAAGTTAGACCTATGTCATCAAACTTCTCATTTCGTAAGATGGCTATATCATTTAAACCTGACTCTGTTACTTAATTTCGAACATTTAAAATGAGTTATGGCAAAGGGTAACGAATCATCATGACAAGAAAAAAATAGTCTTTAAGAATGGCAACAAGAAAGAGAGGATTCTTGACCAAAAACAACGCTAGGCCTATGCCCACAGATTCTGGGGGTAATTTGTAATGGTTTGCCGTCCTTTTAAGAACGTTTCCATTCCAATGAAGTCAAAATTTCTTTCTTGTGGCAGTCCTCATTTAACAATTCTGCCCAAGTATCGTTCTAAAACCTTACGAAAAAGGAGAAAGACCTTGCAAACCTTCCCTGTCGTTGGGGTTAGTTGACAAGAAGCTACTGAGCATGACGGGAAAAATTCAGTTAAACGTATTTTCCAAACTTAGGCCAAACAGTGCTCCCGAAATTACCGGAGTAGGTAAACACGCTAAACAAAATGCAGTTTGTTAAACGATTGTGATACCGCCTTCAAAGTGATACAATTTCTTGCTTGCTATTTACAAACGTTTGGCGGTGAGGAGGTTTGGAAGTTATTGTGTTGCCATTTCTTGTTTTAAACTTATGTGTTGCGTGTGAGCAATGGTTGTGTGTGTATACACACACACATATATATATACAGTATGTGTGTGTGTGTGTGTATAATCAATTCTAAGTAAAGGACAGTAAGTCGAAAGGCCTAGCATCACTCTGTCGTTTCTCTTTCCTTCGTGGCATTGTCTTTATTTATATATTCTTCACGTTCCATATTTTCTTGATTCAGTTATACGTACACACACACACACACACACACACACACACACACACACACATATATATATATATATATATATATATATATATATATATATATATATATATGGATCCACTAATATTAAGCCACAAATATCGATCAACATCCAATTCACTACCTGTATACCTGTATAACTGATAAGTGTCTCGTCACCAGTGTGATTCGAACCACTGCCTGGTTTAAAAACAACGATAGCCAGTGACACTGACCACTGCCTATCGCTGTTTCTAAACCAGGAAACAGCAGCAGCATCGGTTCGAATCCCATCAGCATCACGTTCGTACCGAAATTGGCGCAAATTTTTCACCTACGTTCCTTCAATAAAGCAGTTGTTGGAAACTCGAAGTTATAGAACTGGTAGTAGGTTGTTCGACCCTAAACTTTCCAGCAGAAGAGAGCACTTGAAAGTACGTGACACTTACATAGAAAATAAACACTTCAAGATTGCTGGAAGAACAAATAATGAAATCGATTTCAATATTTTTAATAAGAAAGATAGTCCCTATTATATATACCTAGTTGGCATATACATAATTATTCGTTGCCCCATTTGCTGTTTACAGATTTATTTTTACGTTTCCTTTAAGTCTCCTCTCATTCACCTCCGTAAGGGAAGTGCCGTCAGTGCACCTCAAGCAGTGCACAGTAGGCATTACTTCTCAAGGTTCTTTGCGGCGTCCCGCCGGCCCCTAGCTGCAACCTTTTCATTCCTTTTACTTTACCTCCGTTCATATTCTCTTTCTTCCCTCTTACTTTCCACCCTCTTTAAAATCTCTTTACTCTCGATTTTCCTCCCTGCGCTGAATGACTTCATAGGTCCCAGCGCTTGGCCTCAGGCCTAAGTTATATATTCCGTTACATTCGTCTCTTTCACTGACCATTTGGGTCTTGTGTTCGGCCCCTAGCTGCAACCCGTCTCATTCCTTTTACTGTACTTCCATTCATATTATATTTCTTCCACTTTCCTGTCCACCCTCTCCTAACGATTATTTCATAGTGCAACTGTGAGGTTTTCCTCCTGTTACACCTTCAAACCTACCTACTCTCAATTTCCGGCGCTGAATGACCTCATAGGTCCCAGTGCTTGGCTTTTGGCCTAAGTTCTACATTCCATTCCAATTTAGGATTGAAGATTTCAGTTTTGTACCGATATAGATTATACAGATTCTTATATATATTCTGATCTAGATTCTAATGTCCCTCCAGTATAGATCTTGTTCTATCCCAATTTTGCTTTCAGCATGAAATAGGTGACTTTAATTTTGACTGCATACGGAGCTGCTTCCAATTTGCATAAGTTAAGTATATCTTAGTTTAACTAGACCACTGAGGAGCTGATTAACAGCTCTCCTAGGGCTGGCCCGAAGGATTAGACTTATTTTACGTGGCTAAGGACCGATTAGTTACCTAGCAACGGGACCTACAGCTTATTGTGGAATCCGAACCACATTATGACGAGAAATGTATTTCTATCCCCAGAAATAAATTCCTCTCATTCTTCATTGGCCGGCCGGAGAGTCGAACGCTGGGCCAACAGCGTGCTGGCCGAGAGCTCTACCCACCCATCCAATGAAGACCCTTCCAATTTGCATGCAGAATGATATAGAACACAAAGGTCTTCCAATTTTCTTTTAATATATACAAGAAAATTTAGTTTCGTGTCGAAATATTGACTGGAAAATGCCAAAATATCTCCCGGTAGGGAATGATATTCAGACGATGTGAACTGGATGCAATAAGTTTGAAACTGGAATATAAAATTTAGGTCAATTGTCAGAAGAGGGTGGAGAATAAGATGAAAGAAAGAGAATATAGAAGGAGGTAAATGAAATGCAAGGGATTGCAGCTATGGGCCCTAGGGGACACTGCAAAGAACCTTATATATATATATATATATATATATATATATATATATATATATATATATATATATATATATATGTAATTCTTGAATGGGTATCGCTCTATACAGTGATATGAGCTGTGACTGGGTACCGGTATCAAGTAGGGTCAAGGAAAGGTCATGTGGCTCGCAACCTCACCCCTGAGAACTGTAAAATAAGAAGGCGGCTCTTCTTCCACTTTCTCATTATGTGAAATGATTAAAAAATAATTTTTTTCTCTTACCTCGATTTTTTTTATTATTTTTTTTTGTAACTCGCCATTTCAAAGACACGTCTTTATTAACGCGCAAGATTACTAATACTACAACAACAACAGCAGCACCAGCAACAAGAACATTAACAAGAACACTAAATCCCCGAGTAAAACCTCTTATTAGTTCTTTGACTTTTTTCAGAGCAATATCCTCTCTCTCTCTCTCTCTCTCTCTCTCTCTCTCTCTCTCTCTTGGAGTAAAGTGCCTCGTCTATATAAGAAGCTGCCGAGAATAATAATGATGTTATAAGACGGTTTTTTTATTTTTACTTTTTTTGAGGTGGGGAAGGGGGGCGCCTCTGTTGATTAACTTTAACCTTTCAAGTCGTCTTGAACTGAGATTTCCTCCTTTCTTAGATACAGTGTCAGGAGTCAAACAGCATGTGTGATAAATGGAGTGAAATATAAAATTTCGGTCTAAGGCCAAGTTCTTCGTTGGAGGGGGCTGGGTAGAGCTCTCGGCTAGCACGCTGTTGGCCCAGCGTTCGACTCTCCGACCGGCCAATGAAGAATTAGAGGAATTCATTTCTGGTGATAGAAATTGATAGAAATTCATTTCTCGTCATAATGTGGTTCGGATTCCACAATAAGTTGTAGGTTCCGTTGTTAGGTAACCAGTTGGTTTTTAGCCACGTAAAATAAATCTAATCCTTCGGGCCAGCCCTCTCTAGGAGAGCTGTTAATCAGCTCAGTGGTCTGGTTAAACTAAGATATACTTAACTTTTTCGGCCAAAGGCCAAACGCAAGGATCTACGAGGTCATTCAGCGCTGAAGGAGAAATTGAGAGTGAAAAGGTTTGCAAGTTTTAACAGGAGGAAAACCTCAAAGCAGTTGCACTGTGGAACAATTGTTAGGAGAGTGTGGAGAGTCAGATGGATGAAAAGAATATTTACGGATACAGCTAAAGAAATGAAAGGGGTCGCAGCTAGGCGCCGTAGGGACGCCGCAAAGAACCTCAAGTGATGCCTGCGGTGCATCGTGAGAGGTGCACTGACGGCACTCCCCTCCTGGGAGGTTTAGGGATTTTTAAAGCTTAAAAAATAAAACCAGGACCTCAGGAAGCTGGTCTGGAGTGGGTCCGGGTCACAACGAGACCTACAAGGACGAGTTTTTAAAAACATACTTCGAGAATCTCTGTACAGTCTCGTGTGACTAGCAGTGGGTCACAATAAGACCGGTACAAAACAACGTGAAGGTATACAAAATGACAACCCTTAATAGAACTGAACAGAATATAGGATTTAGGCCAAAGGCCAAGCGCTGGGAACTATGAGGTCATTCAGCGCTGGAAGGGAAATCGACGGTAAGAAGGTTTGAAAGGTGTAACACGAGGAAAACCTCGCAGCAGCACTATAAAACAGCTGTCAGGTGGAAGAAAGAGAATATGAACGGAGGTACAGTAAGATAAACGAAAGAGGTTGCAGCTAGGGGCCTTAGGGACGCTGCGCAGACTCTTAAGTAATGCCTACATTGCACCGCATGAGGCCCCACAGGCGGCACTACCCCACTACCATGGGGAACACCTCCTGACCAAAACCAGATAAACACAGGAAGTCCTCATATCAAAAAGTAATTAGTTTTTTTTTATTTTTTCCTTTGTCAACATTTCACGTGTTCATGATATACCGTAACTGGCGGCAGCAGGTGTGAGCTATCACTCATGGAATTAAGATATGTCCTCGCTATTTGCAGGTGGCACTGATAATGAGATCGGAATTTACTGAGAGAATAACTGCCAGTGACTCACTACTCACTTGCCACACGCACGCACAGAGAGAGAGAGAGAGAGAGAGAGAGAGAGAGAGAGAGAGAGAGAGAGAGAGAGTTTGTTTGTTTAGGAGAGTGAACTATCTCATGTGGTTATTTGAAGTCATTGCCTATCAAACATGAAACATAGGGATTATATTCTTGTTATATATATATATATTTATATATATATATATATATATATATATATATATATATATATATATATATATATATATATATATAATATCTGTTTTAAACTAATTTGACGTACGACTTAACAAAATATTTATTTTTCGATACACAACATTTGCATCAAGATCTTCCATTAACCTTAAAAAAGCACAAGTTTCACGTTTGAAATAATAATAATAATAATAATAATAATAATAATAATAATAATAATAATAATAATAATAATAATAATAATAATAATGATAATAAATATTTTTCTGACAATACAGGACGAAACTGACATAAACTTTTACTCCAATACTGATTATGAATTAAGCCATTTTTGCTTTTAATACTCAAGAAAAGTGATAAATTATCTTCCAAGTTCAGAGAAGCAGTGACGTCAATTTTGCTTTCGATATAATACATTTCTGCATGAGTCACAATCAACATGTTTTCAACATAACACATGAAAGACATGAATTCTGACTTCTAATATAGAACATACATGACAAAAATTCTGTCTTCGAATGTAGAACATACGTGACATAAATTCTGTCTTCTGATATAAAAACATGATATAAATTCTGCCTTTAGGACATAACATTCTCATCAGCTCTTTGCTGACAAATATAGAACAGTCTGGATTTCTGTTTTGGTATGAGTGTTACAAATATATTTGACTGGTTTGTTCAAAGTTTGGCAAAAGTTGCTAATGTCTGTCATTAAGTTGCTAACATGCGTCATTAAGTTGCAAATGTGTCGTTTTTGTTGTTAAAATGTAGTTTGCGTTGCTAATGTGTCATTACCTTGCGAATATGTGCCAGCAAGTTGCTGATATGCGTCATTACGTTGCTAATATGCACCATTAAGTTGATAACATGTGTCATTAAGTTGCTCATATGTGTCATTACCTTGCTAATATGTTTCATTAAGCTGCTAATATGAGTGATTGCCTTGCTAATATGTCTAAGTTGCTAATATGTGTCATTAAGTTTTTAATGTGTCATTAAGTTGCTAATATGTGTCATTAAGTTTTTAAGTTTTTTTATGTGTCATTAAGTTACTAATGTGTGTCATTAAGTGGCTAATATGTGTCATTAAGTTGCTAATAAGTGTCATTAAGTTTAAAAATGTGTCATTAAGTTACTAAAATATGTCAGAAAACCTGCTCTGTGTTTTTTAAGACAAAACGATAGAAATGGAATAAAAAAATAGAACAAATGAAGGAGAGAATAAAACGAAATGAATATAAATCAGATGAAATGAGCTAAACAATAATGATAAATACGAAATCTGAATAATGGCTGATATAAGTTAATAACGCATAAAAGAAAGAAAAGTGAGCATAATCTTGACAGTGAATAAAAAAATTCAGTAAAAAGCATAATGAAATGTCTTGTAATCTGCAGTCATTATTTTCAATCACGACCTATACCATATCGTTATAGTTATTTAGTAGCTACAGTTATAGTTATTTACTCATAGCAATTATAGTTGACTTGTTCATATCCTTTCTTTGTTATGAATATGTGCGCGCTTGCGCGCTTTATGCAACGCAGCATCTAAGGCTCTTACCCTTAAAAAAATTTAAGTGACTAAATACGACAGTTATTGTTCGGAATACTGCTGTCACAACTCTCTCAATTACGCCATTACGAACTGATTGAATCTCGTCTTAGACGAAAGTGTAATTACTTCATTAAGGGCCGGTAATGTCCTTTAATTACCCCCAAAAGATCCTTTAATTACCCCCAAAAGATCTCGGGTGAAGACACTCTCCCTCCGCTATTCCTTTATTGCTCTTGGTAATTGGAGGCCTTTCATTCGATAGCACCATCTCGACTTCGCAAAGCGACTGTATCCGAAAAAAGTCGTTTTGATTCATTAAGTCAATTTTTCAGTTTATATTTTTTAGTCTTCTACAAAGAAAACTCGTGCTGGCTTTGTCTGTCCGTCAGCACTTTTTTCTGTCCGCACTTTTTCTCTCCGCCCTCAGATCTTAAAAACTACTAAGGCTAGAGGGCTGCAAATTGGTATGTTCATCACCCACTATCCAATCATCAAACATGCCAAATTGCTGCCCTCTAGCCTCAGTAGTTTTTATTTTATTTAAGGGCAGAGTTAACCATAATCGTGCTTCTGGCAACGATATAGGATAGGCCACCGCGGGGCCGTAGTTAAAGTTTTATGGGCCGCGGCTTATACAGCATTATGCCGAGACCACCGAAAGATAGGTCTATTTTCGGTGGCCTTGATTATATGATGTAACGCTGTGCAGAAAACTCGATTGCGCCGAAGAAACTTCTGCGCATTTTTTTACTTGTTTGTTAGTTTTTTCTGCTATTTTTATTCATATATATATATATATATATATATATATATGAATAATATATATATATATATATATATATATATATATATATATATATATATATATATATATATATATATATATATATATATATATAGTGTATTCACTATACACACATCTGTCCCAGTAAAGACTAATTCAAAAAGACAAAAAATAAAAAAGGATTAAAAAAAAAGAATGGTAGCTTTTCTCTTAAGCTTAAACTCAAACAGACATTTCTCTCTCTCTCTCTCTCTCTCTCTCTCTCTCTCTCTCTCTCTCTCTCTCTCTCTCTCTCTCTCTCTCTCTTTTAGCCTTTTCCCAGACGGAAGAATCCCAACTGGACCAGGATATTGAAATCCTCTTAGCGAGCGATTTGGTCAGAGAAATCTCGGCAGGAATCCTCACGAGTCCTTCTTCCGAGAAACTTCTCCAAGCCAAGTGAGTGAATGAGTGAGTGAGTGAACAGTTTAGGAAGTGAGTGACCGATTGAGTGACTGAATGGTTGAGTTAGTGAGTGAGCGATTGAGTGAGTGAATGATTGAGCGAGTGAGCGATTGAGGAAGTGAGTGAGCGATTGAGCGACTGAATGATTGAGCTAGTGAGTGAGCGATTGGTTGAGTGAGTGATTGAGTAGGTGAGTGAGTGAATGAGTGAGCGAGCGAGTGACTGAGGGAGTAAGTGAATGAGTGAGCAATTGAGTGACTGAGTAAGTGAGTGAGCACTTGAGCAAGGGAGTGAGCGATTGAGTGAGTGAGTGAGCAATTGAGGAAGGGAATGAGCAGTTGAGTTAGTGATTGAGTGAGTGAGCGAGCAACCGAATAAGGGAGTGAGCTACTGAGTAAATGAGTGAGTAATTGAATAAGTGACTGGGTGCGTAAGCGAGTGAGCGAGCAGTTGAGTGAGTGACTGAGCAATTAAGTGAGTGAGCAGTTGAGCGAATGAGTGAATCATTGAGTGAGTGAATGAGTGAATAGCAGTTTTTTTAGTGGCTTTAACTGACTGATTTTGCTTCTTGTTCTTAGAAGTAATCCCTCCCCCAATAGGTTTTATTTTGTGTGTTCTTTAAAAGTTTTTTTTTTTTGTAGGGTCTCTGCAGTGAAATAGGAGACGCTTTTGTACTTTCGTTTGTCCTTCAGAATAATTTTTTGAGTTTTCATTTCTACTGCTTTGGCTTTGAAGTCTTTGGAGTTTCTCCATAGGTCAGTTTGGAGTAAAAAGGTGAATTTTTTACATCGATAAGGAATAAAATAGGTAAACTTTTATACATCAATATGGAATAAAATAGGTGAATTTTATACATAAATGTGGAATAAAATAGGTGAATTTTATACATCAATATGGAATAAAATAGGTGAATTTTATACATCAGTATGGAATAAAATAAGTGAATTTTACACATCAGTATGGAATACAATAGGTGAATTCTATGCATCAATATGGAATAAAACAGGTTAATTTTATAGATCAATATGGAATGATATCGGTGAATTTTGTACATCAGTACGGAATAAAATGGGTGAGTTTAGACATCAGTATGGAATAAAATAGGTGAACTTCATACATCAATATGGAATAAAATGGGTGAATTTTCTACATCAATATGGAATAAAATGGGTGAATTTTAGACATCAATATGGAATAAAATAAGTTAATTTTATACATCAGTATGGAACAAAATAGGTGAATTTTATACATCAATATGGAATAAAATAGGTGAATTTTATACATCAATGTGGAATGAAATAGGTGAATTTCATATATCAATATAGAATAAAATAGGTGAATTTTCTACATCAGTATGGAATCAAATGGGTGAGTTTTGTACATCAGAATGGAATAAAATAGGTGATTTTTCTACGTCAGTATGGAAACAAATAGGTGAATTTTAGACATCAGTATGGAATGAAATAGGTGACTTTTGTACGTCAATATGGAATCAAATGGGTGAATTTTATACATCAATATGGAATAAAAATAGGTGAATTTTATGCGTCAATATGGAATAAAATAGGTGAATTCTATACATCAGTATGGAATAAAATAGGTGAATTTTATACATCAGTATGGAATAAAATAGGTGAATTCTATAAATTCATATGGAATAAAATAGGTGAATTTTATAAGAGTAAATAGGAAAGTGGTGAGATGAAAAGAGGAAATGGGGAACAATGAAAAAACGTAAGATCAAAAACACAAGAAAGGAAAACATGGCTAAGAAATCAAAGAAAAAAACACGAAAAAGAAAAAAACCTCTCGCCGAATAATGATAAGAGCAAATAGGAAGGAAAGGGGGAGATAACAAGAGAAAAGTAAGAATGATAAAAAAAAACAAGCTCAAGGACTAAAGAAAAGAAAACACGCCAAAGAAATAGTATAAAAAAAACACACAAAAATAGATAAAAAAACTTCTCAGAGAGTTGGATGCAAACTGGGAACACAAAGGAGATGGACGGCAAGGTTTTTTTTTTCACGCCTTTTCTCCAGAACCCCATTGTGTCCGGGTGTATTAGAGAGAGAGAGAGAGAGAGAGAGAGAGAGAGAGAGAGAGAGAGAGAGTATTACTGGACAGAATGGCAGACGTTGCCAGATGTGGCTAAGATATACGTCTCTCTCTCTCTCTCTCTCTCTCTCTCTCTCTCTGTATGGCTGTCTCTTTCTTGAAGATAAAGAACTTTATGGTAAAGGTAATGAGATTGACTGTAATTTGGGGCAATGCTCTATCCTTTAACCTTCTCTCTCTCTCTCTCTCTCTCTCTCTCTCTCTCTCTCTCTCTCTCTCTCTCTCTCTCTCTCATAGATGAAGAAGTTTATAATAACTGGAGGATGTTGAGTGAAGAATATTTCCTTGACATTAATCTCAGACAATGGCCTGTAGATACAGGGTTTTATAATTGATCAGTCCTTTGACTGACTCTCTCTCTCTCTCTCTCTCTCTCTCTCTCTCTCTCTCTCTCTCTCTCTCTCTCTCTCTCTCTCTCTCTCTCTCTCTCTCTCAACTTTGAAATTCCCATCTAGCAATTAACTGAACGGAGAAATTAATAGGCATCTACAAGCTCGGAAATAAACCGGAGTCTCAAAGTGTGTAATTGAGATGGTTGGGTCATGTAGTGAAAAGCAACAAGTAGTAGCGGTTTGCTGGAAAGTTCAGAGACTAATAGGAGGGCCTCAGAAATTCATGGAGGGGCCAAGATGAAGACTTAGACTGGGTGCGACTTTAGGCGAAAGTCTGACTTGAGCACCTTACTGAGACGCTAAGACTCAGACTCAGACTGGGTGGGACTTTAGGGGAAAGTCTGACATGCACAGGCTACTGAGGATGACGATACTATTTTTCGAAACGTCCCGATATTGTGACTTTATTCTAGAACTCCTCATTTTGGGTGAGATTCTTTCCTCAGATAGAATAATTCCTTCCTCATACAGTCCATCTCTCCAGGAGTGAGGAAAGACACTTGGTCTTGCCTCTTTCTTCCTTAATTAAAAGTACCTTTTCAGAAAGGCTTCCTTCTGTAGAGAATGGGTCGGGTCCTTTCACATTCACATACATTACAAGATTAAAGACTGTATTCCTTTTTCTTTTTTCTTATTCCTTTCACGTGATGAAATGAATTAAGTACAAAATTAATTTGCATCGTTGCACAAAAATAATGTTTGACGTTATGTGCGAGTCACATTCCCCTGTAGACGGGTAGTGCTGTCATTGCACCTCACGCTGTGCACTGTAGGCGTTAGTTAAGGTTCTTTGCAGCGTCCCTTCGGCTCCTACCTCTTTCATTCCTTTGACTGTACCTCCGTTCATATTCTCTTTCTTCCATCTTCCTTTCCAACCTCTCCTAACAATTGGTTCATAGCAACTGCGAGATTTTCCTCCTGTTACACCTTTCAAAACCTTTTTATTCTTAGTTTCTCTTTTGGGGTGAATGACCTCATCGGTCCCAGCGCTTGGTCTTTGGCCTAAATTTTCATTCTATTCTCAGCTGCTAAAGCTTTCCCTGTAGAGGGGTAGTGGTGCCGTCAGTCCCCTCGCGTGGTGCACTGTCGGCATCCCTAAAGACCTTCGACTTTTTAGCCTTTAAGTTACTGTACACCCATTCCCTCTTTATTTCTTCAATTATGCTGTCTAACTTCTCTAACTATTATTCTTGGGGAAAATTTGGGGTTTTCTCCAGTTCCAACGTTAGGTCCTTTTACTGCATCTCCCTTTTATTCCTGGATCGCTTTCACTTTGCTGTCCAGCCACTCCAACTCCTCCTCTTCACTGTCTTAAGCACTGAGTGGCCAAAGTTGTGTTTGGTTTGACAGCCAAAAGTTCATTAAACATATCGAATCATTCAAGCTTTGGAACTCTCTCTCTCTCTCTCTCTCTCTCTCTCTCTCTCTCTCTCTCTCATAGATGAAGAAGTTTATAATAACTGGAGGTTGTTGAGTGAAGAATATTTCCTTGACATTAATCTCAGACAGTGTCCTGTAGATACATTGTCCTCTCTCTCTCTCTCTCTCTCTCTCTCTCTCTCTCTCAGAAATTAACTGAACGAAGAAATTGATAGGTATCTACAACCTCGGAAATAAACCGAGATCTCAAAGTGTGTAATTGAGATGGTTGGGTCATGTAGCGAAAAGCAACACGTATTAGCGGTTTGTTGGAAAAGCATTAGATATAAAAGCACCAGTTCAGAGACTGAAAGTAGGACCTCAGGAATTCATGGAGGGGCCAAGATGAAGACTCAGACTGGGTGAGACTTTAGGCGAAAGTCTGACTTGAGCACCTTACTGAGACGCTAAGACGAGGACTCAGACTGGGTGGGACTTTAGGGGAAAGTCTGACATGAACAGGCTACTGAGGATGACGATGCTAGTTTTCGAAACGTTCCGATATTGTGACTTTATTCTAGAACTCCTCATTTTGGGTGAGATTCTTTCCTCAGATAGAATAATTCCTTCCTCATACAGTCCGTCTCTCCAGGAGTGAGGAAAGACACTTGGTCTTGCCTCTTTCTTCCTTAATTAAAAGTACCCTTTCAGAAAGGCTTCCTTCTGTAGTGAATAGGTCAGGTCCTTTCACATTCACATACATTACAAGATTAAAGACTGTATTCCTTTTTCTTTTTTCTTATTCCTTTCACGTGATGAAATGAATTAAGTACAAAATTAATTTGCATCGTTGCACAAAAATAATGTTTGACGTTATGTGCGAGTCACATTCCCCTGTAGACGGGTAGTGCTGTCATTGCACCTCACGCGGTGCACTGTAGGCGTTAGTTAAGGTTCTTTGCAGCGTCCCTTCGGCTCCTACCTCTTTCATTCCTTTGACTGTACCTCCGTTCATATTCTTTTCCTTCCATCTTCCTTTCCAACCTCTCCTAACAATTGGTTCATAGCAACTGAGAGATTTTCCTCCTGTTATAGCTTTTAAAACCTTTTTATTCTTAGTTTCTCTTTTAGGGGTGAATGACCTTATCGGTCCCAGCGCTTGGTCTTTGGCCTAAATTCTACATTCTCTTCTATTCTCAGCTGCTAAAGATTTCCCTGTAGAGGGGTAGCAGTGCCGTCAGTCCCCTCGCGTGGTGAACTGTCGGCATTCCTAAAGACCTTCGACTTTTTAGCCTTTAAGTTACTGTACACCCATTCCCTCTTTATTTCTTCAATTATGCTGTCTAACTTCTCTGACTATTATTCTTGGGGAAAATCTGGGGTTTTCTCCAGTTCCAACGTTAGGTCCTTTTACTGCATCTCCCTTTTATTCCTGGATCGCTTTCACTTTGCTGTCCAGCCACTCAAACTCCTCCTCTTGACTGTCTTAAGCACTGAATGGCCAAAGTTGTGTTTGGTTTGACAGCCAAAAGTTCATTAAACATATCGAATCATTCAAGCTTTGGAACTCTCTCTCTCTCTGTCTCTCTGTCTCTCTCTCTCTCTCTCTCTCTCTCTCTCCGAGAAATTCATAAATGGATGACACAGAGATCAACCTTTTTTGAACATTAAATTGGGACGGTCCTCTATCCTTTGATTTTCTCTCTCTCTCTCTCTCTCTCTCATCCTCCTCAAAAAAAACCTGAAAGCTCTCTCTCTCTCTCTCTCTCTCTCTTTTCTCTCTCTCTCTCTCTCTCTCTCTCTCTCTCTCTCTCACACACACACACACACACCCTTAAAAAAAAAACTCGAAACTCTCTCTCTCTCTCTCTCTCTCTCTCTCTCTCTCTCTCTCTCTCTGTCCAAAAAAAAAAAAAAACCAGGGAAGTATGAAAGAAAAATCCGGCTTCTGTGTAGACAAAGATGGCATTGTCTTCCTCCTTTCCTCAGTGGAGGGAGAAGAACTGACGAAGGATTACCGTGACAAGTTGGCTCTTCTTCTTCTGCAACTTCTTTTGTGGAGGTGTCCGAAAAGTTTCCTCGGTCACTCTCTCTCTCTCTCTCTCTCTCTCTCTCTCTCTCTCTCTCTCTCTCTCTCTCTCTCTCTTCAGATCTCTCGCGGCTCTATCCGAGAAAGTCCTGTCCAACACCTGTCTCTTCCCTGGGACGGGAGAGGACTTGAAAGCAGATCCTGAAACTCCTTTATTCCTCCGCTGACCTCAGCTTTGAATTAGGGACGTGGGTTTCGTACGCGACACGCGGCGCACTGTAGGCATTGCTTAGGGGTCTCTGCTGCAGCGTCCCTTTGGCCTCCTAATTAGTTGCAACCCCTTTCATTCCTCTTACTGTTTCTCCGTTCATATTCACTTTCTTCCATCTTACTTCCCACTCTCCCCTAAAAATTGTTTCATATTGCAACTGCGAGGTTTTCCTCTTGTTACACCTTTCAAACCTCCTTTTCTCTCGGTTTCCCTTTCAGCGCTGAATGACCACATAAGTCCCAGCGCTTGGCCTTTGGTCTAAATTTCATATTGTATTCCATTCCATATCTGCATCAGAGTTATTAAGGTCTATAGGGATATATATAATCTTTGCACTCAGTTAGAAAGCTATAATGTTTCCCCCCAAAAGATTTGCAAAAGAATACAGTGACTATTTCAGGCTATGGCTGTATTTTTGTAGGTTATGAATACAGTTACTTAATCTTTCTTGTTCTAAACAGGGAATATATTTGAATACGTAATTCTTACTATGAAATGCGTATAAAATACGCTTATGATTATTGTCATGATGTGTGTGGTAGGTCACACCAGACAAAGTTTTTTTTTTTTTTGAACTGCAGCCTTGCTTATTTAGTTTTCTGTAAAAGAAAACCATTGTGCCGGCTTTGTCTCTCCGTCTGCACTTTATTCTATCCGCACTTTTTCTCTCCGCCCCCAGATCTTAAAAAACTACTGAGGCTAGAGGACTGCAAATTGGTATGGTGATCATCCACCCTCCAGTCATCAAACATACCAAATTGCAGCCCTCTAGCCTCACTGGTTTTTATTTTATTTAAGGTTAAATTTAGCCATAATCGTGCCTCTGGCAACGATATAAGACAGGAAACTACGGGGCCGTTGTTACAGTTTCACGGGCCGCGACTCGTACAGCGTTATACCGAGACCACCGAAAGATAAATCTGTTTTCGGTGGCCTTAATTATACGCTGTACAGAAAACTTCGGCGCATTTTGTACTTGTTTTTTGAATGCAATAATTTTGTACATAAAATCATATTCCTTGTCTTTATTTTTATTTTTCCGTTGCGCATTATGAGGGAAAAAATGACTCCAATTGCCTCATTTGTTAACTTGCAATACATACTTTATGTGTTCATACTTCTTGTTACATTGCTTGCACAAGCATTTAATAATCCTTCATCAAACTCATATATTTTGGCGTTAATGAAATCTCTTACGGAGACACAGGATGCCCATTACATTAGTTTTTATAACAAAAAAAGAGAAATTAGTTAGTGTAGCTTTTAAAAATAATATAAATTACTCCTTATGATTTTTTAGATGTCTGTGCATGTGTGTGTTTGATCAATAAATGTTGGGTCCTGTAGAGGGGGTGGGGAGGGGGGGAGGGAATTAGACCATATAGGATATTTAATCTTTGAAAGACGGAATTATAGGTCAAGGTCAAATAGTAATTTATAGTTGAACATAAGATTAGAAGTGTGTGAGATCAAGATTTTATGACTATATATATATATATATAATATATGTGTGTGTGTATGTGAGTGTATTATTTATATATATATATATATATATATATATATATATATATATATATATATATATATATAGATAGATAGATAGATAGATAGATAAATAGATAGATAGATTTATTTATTTTTTGTATATATATTTATATATGTACATGTGTATATATATATGTGTATATATACATTATATATACTATGTATATAAATGCATATGTATGTGTGTGTGTGTGTATATATGAT
Source organism: Macrobrachium rosenbergii (assembly GCF_040412425.1). NCBI lineage: Eukaryota > Metazoa > Arthropoda > Malacostraca > Decapoda > Palaemonidae > Macrobrachium > Macrobrachium rosenbergii. Next base: position 3,477,254 of record NC_089797.1, read on the forward strand.
TCAGACCTTCCTTCAGGAAACTTAAATGCTAAAAATAAAAAAAAAATCCGGAAATATACAGAACGCCTTTAAATCCCTCAACTCATCACAAGACGTCTAAAAACGAAAACGTATAGAAGAAGAAGAAGAAGAAGAAGAAGAAGAAGAAGAAGAAGAAGAAGAAGAAAACCGTTTTCTCGCATTCTCAATTCGTAAAGCGAATATTGACTCCTAGCCTTGTTTACAACATATCAATATTTGTTACCGCAGCCAAGCAACATCTAAATAAAAGCTCGCAATTGCAGCTTTACATCGTGAATATAACTATTTTCCCGACCATCGATTTGGCTATTTTTTATTGTTTTTTTGGGGGGGGAGGGGAGGGAGGTTTAGGGAGGGAGGGGGGGCGAGCATTAAACACCGGCCCAAGTGGTTTGTTTCCTGAAATATGCAATGACACGGGTGAGGGATGGACTGCACTGCCTGTGTAGTATGTTTACAAAGAATGGAAAAATCAAGACTTAAGACAAGAGAGAGAGAGAGAGAGAGAGAGAGAGAGAGAGAGAGAGAGAGAGAGAGAGAGAGAGAGAGAGAGAGAGATTCTCCTTTGAAGTTTGTTCCTCTCTCTTTGAAGTTTGTGCTTGAGGTGTTCCGGCATTGTTTGTTTCGTGTTTTTTTCCTTCTCTTTTCGAGATCATTGGCGTAAGGGTTTTCCACCGTGCCCCCAGCCCCCTCCCCTGCCCCCGCCTCCCGGCATGTTTGTTGCTTATCGTCTTTCTGTTTTGCCGGGGCGTTTGAAGATAATGATGATTAATCTCGGGCGTTTTGCCTTTCGCTTTTGCCCTTGCCTCTGCCTTTGCCTGTGTGCCTGTGTGCTTGTATGCCTGCTTGCTTGCCTGCTTGCGTCCTCCTCCTCCTCCTGCCTGCGTTTTTTGCGTTTGGTTGTAGATGCTTCGGTTGTGTTCTTGTGTGTGTATATATATATATATATATATATATATATATATATATATATATATATATATATAGAAATCATCAACACACAATCACGTGTGCTTGCTTTCCACCTGAGAGACCTGGGTTCGATCCCGACGTGAGTCAGAAATTTATTTCTGTTCCACACGTGATTGTGTGTTGATGATTTCTATCTTATTCACTCAGAAGGGATAATTCGAATGAAATGTTGTCTATTGTGTCATTGCTGAGTCGGGAAGTTGGGGAAAACTCGCTGGTATGCAAGCAGTTAGCTTGCCCAGGTAATTCCTTGGGTGCAGTTGCTCTCAGATTCCAGCTTCTTTTAGACTTGTATGGCCCAGTGGATAACGCACTTGCTTTCCACCTGAGAGACCTGGGTTCGATCCCGACGTGAGTCAGAAATTTATATATATATATACAGATAGATAGATAGATAGATAGATAGATATTCTTATCTAGATTTCCTTCATCGCTGAATAGCCCGTTGCTTAAAATCTTCTCTCCTCTCTCACGATTCATAAACATTAGGCGACATCTATTTGCCAAATCTCTCACTCTTTCATGCATAGGCATATATGAACGCAATCACGCGCGCGAGCTCGCGAGACAGAGGAAGACCCTCCTCCACCTCCTCCTCCTCCTCCTCCTCCTCCTCCTCCTCCTCCTCCTCCTCCTCCTCCTCCTCCTCCTCCTCCTCCGCCCTTTTCTTTCCCCTTTTTTTTCTATTTCAGTTAGGCGGAGTCAAAGGACTGTAGCAAATTGTCCGAAAATCCAGCAACTCCCACGTGTCGGGGGCAAGAGGGATCTAAGGAACGCGGCCTACAAGGCTGGAAACACGTAGAGAAAGGCCCGTCAATTCCAGCCTTAGGGGCCGGCGCTGATTGCCCGAAGCCACGCCCCTCTGCTCTGATTGGGGGATAAAAGTTTGATTATGGCGCGAAACATTCGACACATGAAAAAGAATTCGTAATGAAATAGAGGATTGGATCGTCTTTGACATAAGATACAAAAACGCTTCGGTTCCTGGCCGACCCCGCCTCCCCCGGCTCACCCCTCATCATCATCCCCTCTATCCACCTCTCCTCCTCCTCCTCCTCCTCCTCCTCCTCCTCCTCCTCCTCCTCCTCCTCCTCCTCCACGCCCACCCCACCCCTAATGGTTGCCACCGGGGTCGTCACAGGTATTGAAAAGTCTTTATGAAAGTTTGTGTGTATATATATATATATATATATATATATATATATATATATATATATATACATATATATATGTATATAACATATATATATATATATATATATATATATATATATATATATATATATATAAATATATATATATATATACATATATATATATGTATGTATGTATGTATATTATATATAGGTATATATAAGCCCCAAATATCACTTACATTCAAATTCTTTTTTTCTTGGGAATAACTTACGCCCAAGGGGACTCATGATTGATAATTAAACTGTATAACTGTTTGATGAATGAGCGCACTCGAATTTAAAGCAAACATTTTCCAAAGTTTTTTTTTTAATCCCTCACACCGCTAGACTGTGGAATAGTCTGCCTGACCTGAGGACGCTGTGCAATCAGAACCTCGAAAGTCCAACCCCTTTCATTTCTTTTACTGTACCTCCGTTCATATTCTCTCTCTCCCACCTTACTTCCCACCCTCTCCTCACAGTTGATTCATAGTGCAACTGTGAGGTTTTCGCCCCTGTTGCACCTTTCAAGCGTTTTTACTGTCGGTTTCCGTTTCAGCGCTGAATGACCTCGTAGGT
>NC_089797.1:3485000-3487500 GCF_040412425.1 Macrobrachium rosenbergii
TCTATCATCCATGCCCCTCCCTCATCTCTCCCCTACCCCTATGCCAACATCACCACCACCACCACCACCACCCCCCCTCACCCTTTCCCTGGTGGCTCCAAATAGGCAGTTTCGGCAGGGACCACAGAGAAAAGGGGTAGGGGAAGGAGGAGTGAGGAGGGGAGGGGGGAGGTAGATCGACGGGAAGGTGTGAATTTCAACCAGGCGAGAGAGAGATGAGAGAGAGAGAGAGAGAGAGAGAGAGAGCACAAACAAACGAACTTGCGAGGACATACGCAGGCAAACACACACACACATACACACACACACACACGCACTTAGAAAGGGCGAGCACTCACGCACGCACTCACACACACACACACACTCACACCTTCAAAGCTTTGGTGTGAATGGGCAGGAAAGGCGGTTCTTTTGATCTACCGACACAGAGGGCGCGAGAGAGAGAGAGAGAGAGAGAGAGAGAGAGAGAGAGGGTGAGAAAGAGGGAGGGGACGAGAGAGAGAGAGAGGGTCCAGCGTCACAAAGGTAGGATACTGACATTTACACACACACACACACACACACTCACTCATCTTAGTATTCTCTTTTTCTCCCTCGCTGTTTCTACAGATGTGCATTGGCAAAGCGTATATCTTATGCAGATGTGCGTATGTGTGTGTGTATATATATATACATATATATGATTATAAGCACTTTTTTACGTGATTCATTTACCACACATTACCACAGGTGAAAAATAAGAGATGGGGTGTAGGTCCTGACCGGTTTCGACTTTATTTTCAAGCCATATCATGATAGCAGTGGTAGCCTTTAATACTAAAAAAATTGCCTTTATCAAAATAACTTTACAAATTCTAGCGTTTACTCTGTTGATATCCCAGCTTACCCACCATTGCACGAGATTGCTATGCCTAAAATTTGCAATAACTTTCAGTAACTCAACATTTTTTTAAATGGAAGCCATATTTGATGAAGACTTGGAATTGTCCTTTACCAAATTCTCCAGTCACCTGAAAACTGATGATTGAATAACTTATGAATTATATACTATTTCATTTCATGCTACTCCTGTTTCAGATGTGGGATGCGGAATTCGTCTGTGCATCCCTATGAGAATCCTAATTCATCGTACCCTCCCTAATAATAGGAAGTGAATCTGCAAGAAGATTCAGAATCCTAAAAAAGATTCAGAATCCTAAAAAGGTTCAAAATCCTAAAAAGGTTCAGAATCCTGAAACTGTTCCGAATCCTAAAAAAGATTCAAAATCCTAAGAATATTCAGATCCCTAAAAAGATTCAGAATCCTAAAAAAGATTCAGAATCCTAAAAAAGATTCAAAATCCTTAGAATATTCAGAACACTAAAAAGATACAGAATCGTAAGAATATTCAGATCCCTAAAAAGATTCAAAATCCTAAAAAAGATTCAAAATCCTTAGAATATTCAGAACCCTAAAAAGATTCAGAATCCTAAGAATATTCAGAATCCTAAACAAGATCCAGAATCCTAAAAAGATCAGAATTGTAAAGATTCAGAATCATAAAAAGATTCAGAATCAAAAAAACACTCAGAATCCTTACAGGATTCAGAATCCTAAGAAGAGTCAGAATCCTAAAAATATTCTGAATCCTAAAAAAGATTAAAAATCCTAAGAATATTCAGAATCCTAAAAAGAATCAGATTCCTAAAATGATTCAGAATCCTGAAAAGACTCAGAGCCCTAAGAAGATTCAGGATCCCAAAAAGATTCAAAATCCTAAGAATACTCAGAACCCTAAAAAGATTCAGAATCCCAAAAATATTCAGAATCGAAAAACCAAAAATATTCAGAACCCAGAAAAAACATTCTAAAGATTAATGAAATGATTCAGAATCCTAAAAAAGATTCAGAATCCTAAAAAAGATTCAGAATCCTAAAAAGATCGGAATCCTAAAGATTCGGAATCATGAAATGATTCAGAATCCTAAAATAAGACTCAGAATCCTAAAATAAGACTCAGAATCCTTACAGGATTCAGAATCCTAAGAAGAGTCAGAATCCTGAAAAGGTTCAGAATCCTAAGAAGATTCAGAATCCTAAAAGATTCAGAATCCTAAAGATTCAGAATCCTAAGAATGTTCAGAATCCTTACAGAACCCAGAATCCTAAAAATCCTAAAAATTCAGAATCCTAAAAAGATTCAGAATCCTAAGAATATTCAGAACCTTAGAAAGATTCAGAATCCTAAGAATATTCAGAACCCTAAAAAGATTCAGAACCCTAAAAAAGATTCTGAATCCTAAAAAGATTCAGAATCCTGGAAATATTCAGAATCCTAAAAAGATTCAAAATCCTAAGAGTATTCAGAACCCTAAAAAGATTCAGAACCTTAAAAAGATTCAAAATCCTAAGAATATTCAGAACCCTAAAAAGATTCAGAATCCTAAAAAGATTCAGAATTCTAAAAAGACTCAGAATCCTTAAAGGATTCAGAACCCTGAGAAGATTCAGAATCCTGAA
>NC_089797.1:3497500-3515000 GCF_040412425.1 Macrobrachium rosenbergii
TTATGAATATCTTTTGATAAAGGATATTCCTTACAGGTGGCCAATCATGACAGGTGTGTATGTATGTGTGTGTGTTTGTGTGAGTATGTGTGTGTATGTGTGCGTGTGGATTTCGTGGAAGTGTCTGTAATAAATTTGGTGAAACTGAGTTAGTAACAATGAATGGAGGCCATAGCATGGCATATTCATTGATTGTGAGTTACCTGACGTCACAACTGCCAGGGTCATTGGCTGGCACGGAAGAGATGATTGAATGAATATCTCTGAAATTAAATGGAGGCTTTTAAAAGAGTTAAATAGAGAGGAATTCCACACAATAATTATAAATCAAAACTCGAGTTCTGAGTTATGGATAATTTTTCATTAAAAAATATGAAAAATTATGTCTGAAGACAAAGGAACGATATGAAACTCGAAGCTTTTATTATGTGAAAAATCTAAAAAAAAAAAAAAAGATGAAAATGAAAAGGGAAATATATCCTTATGTTTTCTGATGATGTCACCAAAATAAAAAAAAATTATTGAAAATATGCAGATGGAATCAAAATTATTTCCTGATTACCTCCAGGTATCTAGAACTTGTGTGATCAGTGCTGACTCTCTCTCTCTCTCTCTCTCTCTCTCTCTCTCTCTCTCTCTCTCTCTCTCTCTCTCTCTCTCTCTCTCTCTCTCCAAATATAAATATAAAATATAATCACAATGAATATGTAGGTGAAATCAAATGAGATTTATTTTCTGATTGAAACCATTCCAGTTGTATCACCGATTCTTTTCCTTACGCTCTCTCTCTCTCTCTCTCTCTCTCTCTCTCTCTCTCTCTCTCTCTCTCTCTCTCTCTCTCTCTCCAAATATTAAATATAATCACAATGAATATGTAGGTGAAATCAAATAAGAATTATTTTCTGATTGAAACCATTCCAGTTGTATCACCGATTCTTTCCTTCTCTCTCTCTCTCTCTCTCTCTCTCTCTCTCTCTCTCTCTCTCTCTCTCTCTCTCTCTCTCTCTTTCCAAATATAAAATGAAATCACAATGAATATGTAGATGAAATCAAATAAGAGTTATTTTCTGATTGAAATCATTCCAGTTGTATCACTGATTATTTTCTCTGTGTCTCTCTCTGTGTGTGTGTGTGTGTGTGTGTGTGTGTATGTGAAAAGAAAAATTGTGATGTGTGTATATGTATATATACATATATATATATATATATATATATATATATATATATATATATATATATATACATACATGCTCACATCATTGCAAATTCTATCACCAATTCTCCTCCCCCTCCCCCCACCCTCATTCACAGTCTCCGTCGAGGGGTTGCCGCTGGCTGGCTGACATAGGTGACGAAGGGTTGCGACAAGGGATTGCTTTTGAGCGATCGGCGTCGGGGCCTTTGACGGCGCTCGGGAGGGACCCGGCGGGTCCTTTTGAAATTCGGGTGGCAAAGGTTCGCCGGCTACTTATCTGGCTAAGCCTAGTTGATTATCACCTCGGTGCTGACATCGTGAGAGAGAGAGAGAGAGAGAGAGAGAGAGAGAGAGAGAGAGAGAGAGAGAGAGAGTGACTGTCCTGTGATTCTGGCGTGTGTGTGTGAGTTTGTGTGTGTGTGTGTGTCTGTGTGTTAGCTGTCATCAGGTGCTGTCAAAACAAAGTCAGGGATTTGTAGTACGTTTGAATGCAGCCTCGTTTGAGTGAATCATTTTAAGTAAAGTAAAATTAAAGGAGGTTTTATATTTTTTGTTTTTCTGTTCCCAAAGGAAAGTTCACCATAATACCCATACCCAAATTTACCCGTAGCGGGGCAGTGCCATCAGCTGCAACCCCTTTCGTTCCTTCTACCGTACCTCCTTTCATATTCTCTTTCTTCCATCTTACTTTCCTTAACCCTCTCCTAACAATTGATTCATAGTACAACTGCTTTGAGGTTTTCCTCCTGGTACACCTTTCAAACCTTTTGCTGTCAATTTCTGTTTCAGCGCTGAATGACCTCATTGGTCCCAGTGCTTGGTCTTTGGCCTAAATTCTACGTTCAGTTCACTTATACCCAAAATCTAACTGTTAACAAATCACACCTTTCTAATGAATAGGTCACCACAAATGCCCAGAATTCAAACTCGAGCCAAATGTAGGCTACTCCCTTCCAGGGCAGTCTAAGATCCAATAACCAAATTTCATTTTCTACCCAAACATACATCTCTTCTCAATACCCGAAATATACTCTCTGGCAGAAATGATCCTTTTCCTGAATAGGGCAAACCCCTAAAATCCCCTGACCTTAACCAATACCCTCTTCTTGTGAAGCTATCTTCATCTAAACAGGCAAAGGTATAAATGACATATATATATATATATATATATATATATATATATATATATATATATATATATATATATATATATATATATATATTTATATATATATATACACACATATATATACACCCATTTCCTTAACACCCTCTACCAACCCCAAAATCCATATTCCATAACAAACAGGACAACTTCACCTTGAAGCCCCAGCAGACTAAAACTAGCCTATAAACATGCAAAAACAAACATTTCACAAGAGCACAAACATGTCGACGACGGGGAGAAGCCACGGGGGAAAGCAAACATGCCACCTAAACACGAAAGATATAAAGGAGAAAGTAAGGAAAGAATATAGGGAAGGAAAGTATGGAGAGAAAGTAGGGAAGAAAATTATGGAAGGAAAGTAGGGAAAGAAAATAGGGAAGGAAAGTATAGAGAGAAAGTAGGGAAGGAAAGTAAGGAAAGAAAGTAGGGAAGGAAAGAAAGTAGGGAAGGAAAGTATGGAAAGAGAGTAGGTAAAGAAAGTGTGGAAAGAAAGTATGGAAGGAATGTAAGGAAAGAAATTAGGGAAAGGAAATAGGAAAGGAAAATAGGGAAAGAAAGCAGGGAAGGAAAGTATGTGAAGAAAGTAGGAAAGGAAAGTAGAAAAAGAAAGTATGGAAGGAAAGTAAGGAAAGAAAGCACGGAAGGAAAGCATGTAAAGCAAGTAGGGAAAGAAAGCAGAAAAAGAAAGTATGGGAGGAAAGTAAGGAAAGAAAGCAGGGAAGGAAAGTAAGGAAAGAAAGTAGGGAATGAAAGTACAGAAAGAAAGTAGGGGAGGAAAGTAAGGAAGGAAAGTAAGGAGAGAAAGTCGGGAAAGAAAGTAGGGAAGAAAGTAGGGAACGAAAGCAGGGAAGGAAAGTAAGGAAAGGAAGTATGGAAAGAAAGTAGGGAAGAAAAGTATGGAAAGAAAGTATGGAAGGAAAGTAAAAAGAAAGTAGGGAAGGAAAGTATATGGAAAGAAAGTAGGAAAAGAAAGCATGGATACAAAGTAGGGAAACAAAGTAGGGAAGGAAACTAAGGAAAGAAAGTAGGGAAAGAAAGCAGTGAAGGAAAGTAAGGGAAAATTATAGTTACTGGAAATGAATGCTGACTGGGGGAGGCGGCTTCCTTTGATATTCACTGGTGCCTCTGGCAGAGGATTAGCCTAATCCAAATAAGCCTACGGAAGCTGCTGTATCAAGCACTGGACTTTTATTGTGTTTTTCACGAATTTCGTCATGCAGACTGAGAGAGAGAGAGAGAGAGAGAGAGAGAGAGAGAGAGAGAGAGAGAGAGAGAGAGAGAGAGAGAGATGTTACGTAAGTAGCCTACGATGTTAGGAAGCACTTGTCAATATCATGCAGAGAGAGAGAGAGAGAGAGAGAGAGAGAGAGAGAGAGAGAGAGAGAGAGAGAGAGAGAGAGAGAGATTACTTAATTACGATGTGAGGGAGCGCTGGTCACTCACTCTGTCTAAATTTCCTCTCCCTCTCTCTCTCTCTTAGGAAGCACTGCTCTCTCTCTCTCTCTCTCTCTCTCTCTCTCTCTCTCTCTCTCTCTCTCTCTCTCTCTCTCTCTCTCTCTCTCTCTCTCTCTCTCTCTCTCTGTACCAAAGATTGAACTTTCGTTATATTTTTCACGGATTTTCAGAGAGAGAGAGAGTGCAGAGAGAGAGAGAGAGAGAGAGAGAGAGGGGGGGGAGGGATTTAGACAGTGTGGTGACAAAGTGCTGTTCAACATAACTCGTAAGTAAGTAATCTCTCTCTCTCTCTCTCTCTCTCTCTCTCTCTCTCTCTCTCTCTCTCTCTCTCTCTCTGGGTGACGAAATCCGTGAAAAATACAAAAATTCAGTGCTCGAATACAAAGAGAGAGAGAGAGAGAGAGAGAGAGAGAGAGAGAAGGAGCGAGAATCATTAAACAGTTACTTTTTTAAAATTTATAAGACATCCCCCATCTCTCAGTCGACTTTACAAAACTAAGGTAACGTCGTAGTCATGACGATGTTTATGAGCTAACTTGTAAGGGAATATTAGGGTTAATTATTTACAATTTTTTATAAGATTTTAAGACATGCAGATATGTAAGGATACTTTTTCCATGAGCTCATCAAATTAATTCAAGATGGTAACTTCCCAAGAAGGAAATTCAAGAGCAGTGATTCTTAACCTTCTTATTATCACGCCTCCTCTAAGAGTTGGTCCTTCCCTCTACCCCGGCCCGCCCCCCCTGGAATTATTGAGTAAAATTCCCTCCCAGATTTAAAGGAAAATGAAAAAAAGAGAGAAAGAGATGGGGTGTTTTTATACTTTTGGGAATGAATTAGTGAGATACTTGACACTGCTTCTTAGCGACTCTTGTTAGGAGAATAACGAATATAATTAGAGAATGTTTAATTTTTCCCCAGGGCTTGCGGCCTCCTTGGAAATTGCTGACGCTCCCCTCAGGGGGCGCGCCCCCAAGGTTGAGAACCATTGTTGCAGGGGATTAGTTCGTAGTTATGGAATCTCAAAAGAACTTTTTTTTTTAAATATAAGATACAGCACAGTGCCCCATGTAACAGAATATAAATTATATTGTACAAATATTTAAGGCCTGAAAAAGCGAGTCAGAGAATTCAGGCTATGCTGTCATTTATAGGAGAAATTAGGACATGCGTATTCATGATAGAATTCCAAGACATGGAGTCTTTCAAAAAAACTATTGGAGTTATGTGCATATATTTGCGAAAGCATCTGAGATTTGTATTTACTCTGACGAAAATTAAAGACAAACCTTTACACATAATAGATTTTAAGACATGCAGATGCCATTGATTTAGGGTATGTATTTATACTATTCCCCCTCCTCCCACCCCCAATTTATAATGTATCAGGACCTTTGCACTTTCAGAGGAAATTTCGTCTCAGAGTAATTTTTGAAATGCACGAAAATTTGATATTGAATTATTATTAAATTCTGGGAAATTGTATAGATTTGATTACTGTAATATTTTCTCTATGATTCGATCTATTTCCTGAGCTTGTTAGTTTTCTGAAAAGAAAAGTATTGCGCCGGCTTTGTCAGTCCACGCTTTTTTCTGTCCGTACTTTTTCTGTCCGCCCTCAGATCTTAAAAGCTACTGAGGCTAGAGGGCTGCAAATTGGTATGTTGATCATCCACCCTCCAATCATCAAACATACCAAATTGCAGCTCTCTAGCTTCAGTAGATCTTATTTTATGTAAGGTTAAATTTAGCCACAATCGTGCGTCTGGCAACGATATAGGCCAGGCCACCACCGGGCATTGGTTAAAGTTTCATGGGCCGCGGCTTATACAGCATTATACCGAGACCACCGACAGATAGATCTGTTTTCTGTGGCCTTGATTATACACTGTACTGAAAACTCGCTTGCGCCGAAGGGACTTCGGCGCATTTTTCACTTGTTTTTACTTCTTTTTATCAAGGCAATTCTGTACTTCTAGCCATAAGGTATTTTTTGTATAATATAATACAAAATATGAAGTTACTAATATGAGCTTATGGTATCAACGTAACTCTGCCAGATGTACGATGAAAAACATCTTTTAACCCAATTGAATAAAAACAGAAAACACTATAACTTCATCTCTTGCGAGTTTTAGAACTTTATTCGTAAAAGAGAATTAAGTGTCCGTTGATACACAAACGTTTCATGTGGCATGTAACATATTATTTCTTTCAAATTATGGCAACACTGCCAAAACGTTTGGGATTAAAAAAAATCGTTTGGCACACTTGACGACAGGTGGGATGATATCGTCATATCTCTTGTGCTTAGATATTAAAAATATCAGTTTATATAAATGCAAAACGTTTTCTGTTATAGGATATTATTTCTATCGAATTATGGCAACACTGCCAAAACGTTCGATGTAAAAAAATACATAATTTCTATTGAATTATGGCAACACTGCCAAAACGTTCGAGGTAAAAAGTAAATACATTATTTCAATTGAATTATGGCAACACTTCCAAAACGTTCGACCTTAAAAATAAATACATTATTTCTATGGAATTATGGCAACACTGCCAAAAGTTCGACGTTAAAAATAAATACATTATTTCTCTGGAATTATGGTAACACTGCCAAAAGTTCGATGTAGAAAATAAGTACATTATTTCTATTGAATTATGGTAACACTGCCAAAAGTTCGATGTAAAAAATAAGTACATTATTTCTATTGAATTATGGCAACACTGCCAAAAGTTCGATGTAAAAAAATAAAAAAAATACATTATTGACGTAAAAAATTGAATTATGGCAACATGTAAAAAATAAATAGATTATTTCTAAAATTATGGCGACGCCAAAAAAATAAAAAAATACATTATTTCTATTGGGTTATGGCAACACTGCCAAAAGTTCGATGTAAAAAATAAATATATTATTTCTACTGAATTATGGCAACACTGCCAAAACGTTCGACGTAAAAAATAAATACATTATTTCTATGGAATTATGACAACACTGCCAAAACGTTCGACGTAAAAAATAAATAAACATTTATCGCACCTGAAGGCAGGTGAGATAATATCATTTGCGGTACTTTGGATGTGGAAAACATTAAGTTTAAATTAATATAAAACGTTTCCTGCGACGCTCTCATTATTTTCAAAGGCGATGCTTAAATCTGTTGTTTCTGGAATAAGGTAATCTCAGGTGATTTTAATTGAGAGTCCTGGTATCCTGAGGCAGCCTCTGACTCTCTTCCTTTCATCTCGCGACCAGCAAATACACCGAACATTTTTGTGCTAATCTGAATAGATTATCACCTCCTCGTTCGCACCCGGGAGGGAGAGAGAGAGAGAGAGAGAGAGAGAGAGAGAGAGAGAGAGAGAGAGAATGCATTGTATTTCCAAGTTTCTTTTTTTTTTTAATTGGATAGTCTTTAGTTTTCTGTGAAAGGAAACTATTGTGCCGGCTTTGGCTGTCCGTCCGCACTTTTTCTGTCCGCACTCTTTCCGTCCGCACTTTTTCTGTCCGCCCTCAGATCTTAAAAACTACTGTCCGACCGCACTTTTTCTGTCCGCACTTTTTCCGTCCGCACTTTTTCTGTCCGCCCTCAGATCTTAAAAACTACTGTCCGTCCGCACTTTTTCCGTCCGCACTTTTTCTGTCCGCCCTCAATCTTAAAAACTACAGAGGCTAGAGGGCTGCAAATTGGTATGTTGACCATCCACCCTCCAATCATCAAACATACCAAATTGCAGCCCTCTAACCTCAGTAGCTATTATTTTATTTAAGGTTAAATTTAGCCATGATCGTGTTCCTGCAACGATATACGACAGGCCACCACCAGGCCGTGGTTAAAGTTTCATGGGCCGCGGCTCAAACAACATTATACCGAGGCCAGCTAAAGATAGATCTATTTTCGGTTGCCTTGATTATAAGCTGTACAGAAAACTCGATTGCGGTGAAGAAACTTCGGTGCATTTTTTGCTTTTTATTTATTTATTTATTTTTTTTTTTTGAGGTGTTGGTACTTATATTCGCCTTTAGTTCAAGTCAGTGTCAGAATGATTTATAGGCTGGAACTGAAATGTTCAGTTAGTGAAGTCGCTTTTAAAAATGTGTTGTTATTATCAGATCATCAAATTTTATAATTTTTTCATCTAAAATTGCTACATAAATCTAATGGTAAGTAAATATAAAACAAGTAAATATATGCATTAAGGATTAAGTAGAAAAAAAAAAAAACAGAATTATACCTTTCTAAAAATGACAAATTAAGAATTACTTTTCTAAAAATGACAAATTACATATCAAAGCTCCCGTTTTGGAGGTTTATTTTGAAAAATAGTCAGACAGAAAAAACGAATTTACGAATTGAATAAGTTTGCATGTTTCTGATTAAAATGATCAGTAGTGAATATATATATATATACATACATATATATATATATATATATATATATATATATATATATATATATATATATATATATATATATATATATATATATATATATATATATATATATATATATGTATTCATATATGTAAAAAAATTAAACAAACACAATTAAGATTCATAAAAGTACAAAAAATTAAGTAAAAACAAAAATTTACGACTGGCAAAAAAGCAATCCTCCAAAATATAATAATATATCGACGTATATATATATATATAAAAACAAAATATAATCAATGATTATTTGAACAAAAGAAGAAACATTCGAATTATATTTTTTTTCTATCTGAAAGATTTCAAAATAACATTCAACAATATAACATATTATATATATATATATTAACATTATATATATATATATATATATATATATATTATATAGGAATGGTGGATGAATACTGATTATTTGTCTCAAGGTTACAAACTCAGTTCAATTATTATAGATGTTGATGAATTTTTCTATCTGAGTGTTCGTGGATGTTAAATAAATGTTAATGATTGTTAAATGAGTGTTGGTGAATGTTGAATGAATGTTAATGAATGTTAAACGAGTGTTAAATGAGTGTTCGTGAATGTTAAATAAATGTTAATGATTGTTAAATGAATGTTGAATGAATGTTGAATGAATGTTGAATGAATGTTAAATGAGTGTTAGTGAATGTTGAATGAATGTTAATGAATGTTAAATGAATGTTCGTGAATGTTAAATAAATGTTCATGAATGTTGAATAAATGTTCATGAATGTTGAAAAAATGTTAGTGAATGTTAAATGAGTGTTCACGAATGTTAAATAATTGTTCATGGATGTTAAATAAATGTCCATGAATGTTTAAAAATGCTAATGAATGCTAAACGAGTCTTAGTGAATGTTGAATAAATGTTAATGAATGATAAATAAATTTTAACGAATGTTAGTGAATGTTATTGAACGTTAAATGAGTGTTAATGAATGGTAAATAAATGTTAATGTTGAAGGAATGTATCTGTACACAGATAGTTAAATAAATAACATGAATGTTAAAAAAAATGGTAATGACACACAATGCGCCTTCACCTCTTGAATAAGTAGTATTGAATGATAAATAAATCTTTAAGGTTTTTCCAATCTAAATGCCTTTTTAAATGTTTGTTGAATGAATGTATTTTGTCTTTTAACACGTTAAAACCCGCACACACAATCTTCTCTCATAATCTTTTACTGAACTTTGAAGGTTTTTTATTATATTTTTCTTTTTCTTCTTTCAAAATATATATCTTATCGTATATATATATATATATATATATATATATATATATATATATATATATATATATATATATATATATATGTCTGGGAATGATTATGATGATGTCTGTATTGGCTAAATTTTCGACTAATTATCAACTCTCAGAATCAAAAGTTTTTGCTATTAAAAAAAGATTGAGTAAAATTATTTAAACAAAGGTTAAAATAAAAAAATCAAGATAAAAAAATAAAATGAAATAATAAGAAATCTAACAGCAGAAAAGGCAGTACGTAACTCTGTAAGTAGTATGAGTCGAGTGACATGCTCATTTTGAGAGAGAGAGAGAGAGAGAGAGAGAGAGAGAGAGAGAGAGAGAGAGAGAGGAGGGAGAGAGAGAGAGAGAGAGAGAGAGAGAGAGAGAGAGAAGATGAGGTCAGACATATGCTGAAAAATCTTATAAGGTTACTGACCACAAGGTGAGAATCTATTCTTACATAGAGAAACCAGAGTATGGTGCATCTCTGTGACAAAACAAAGCAAAATAGTATCTTGAGATTTTCTTTTAGAATTTAGTCTGATATCTATTGCTCGAAATGAGTTCCGAATGACTCCACGTAATTCTACTTTGAATTCTCTTGAATGAACGAATGGGACATTAATTGCAGATTGATGAGTAATGGCTTTTTTTCATGTATTTGCCGAATTGAAAAGAAGGGTACGAATTAATTTTTAAGTATTTGAGAAAAAATTTATATTCAATATGAGGTTTTTACCATATATATATATACTTTATATATACGCATTAACATATACATGTATATGTACATATGTAGATTTGCATATACTTATATATGTATATGTATATGAATATGTATATGTATATAAACCTCTCATATAGAATATTCATTGCTCACATGATGAAAGAGTGATAAGTTCTTTAGATATTTCTCCAAATTTATTATAATTTTCAGCTGAATCACTTACTCCATATATGAATACACTCACGAGTAGATAGACAGATTGATAGAAAAATAGATAGATAGATAGATAGATAGATAGATAGATAGATAGATAGATAGATAGATAGATAAATAGATTGATAGATAGACAGATAGTTAGACAGATAGATAGATAGACAGATTGAGAGATAGACAGTTAGATAGGTAGATAGACAGATAGGTAGAAAAATAGATAGATAGATAGATAGATAGATAGATAGATAGAAAAATACATAAATAGACAGATAGATAGACAGATAGAGAGACAGACAGACAGACAGACAGACAAACAGATAAGCAAACAGACAGCAACATCTCAAAGCTTGCTTATATAAACGCAGACGGAAAAATATTAACAGATCTTTTATTCACAGAAAATCTCAGATGATACGACTCAGTCCAGCAAAGAGACTTTGGGTCGAGCGAAGGTTTTGGGGGGTGAAGGAGGGGTGTTGATGATAGTTGTGGAGGGTGGGGGGGGTGGGGGTGAAAGGAGTTCTGGGTAGGACATGAGTAATGCGGGTCTCAAGGCGGCTTCTTTGATGTCGGCGAAACCTTTGCGGTATCGGTTGGTGGCGGCGACTTCAAAGGAAAAATGATTTTCTAAAGAGGAAGTGACGATTAGTCTGAGAAGCACTCTGAGATGTTCGGTTGGCCTCTCTCTCTCTCTCTCTCTCTCTCTCTCTGTCCTTCAAGAGGCTGGAGAGAGAGAGAGAGAGAGAGAGACTGGGTCGGTGGAATGAGAAAGAGAAGAGCTTTTCAGAACGTCTTGTAAAACAAAGAGCTAATAACTGACTTTCATTTTCATGTCCATGAAAGAGACGGAGAGACAGATCTTCTTCAAGGTATTGGAGAGAGAGAGAGAGAGAGAGAGAGAGAGAGAGAGAAGAGAGAGAGAGAGAGAGAGAGAGAGAGAGAGAGAGAGAGAGTGTAGCGTTAGCCCCCAAAGGACTATTAAATGACTTCGATTTTCAAGTTCATGAAAGAGACGGAGAAACAGATTTCTTCAAGGTGCTGGAGAGAGAGAGAGAGAGAGAGAGAGAGAGAGAGAGAGAGAGAGAGAGAGAGAGAGAGAGAAAGAGAGAGAGAGAGAGAGAGAGAGAGAGAGAGAGAGAGAGAGAGAGAGAGAGAGTCTGTTCTTAGCTCCCCAAAGGACTATTAAATAACTCCTATTTCCATGTTCATGAACGAGACGGTGAGACAGATCTTCTTCAAGGTACTGGAGAGAGAGAGAGAGAGAGAGAGAGAGAGAGAGAGAGAGAGAGAGAGAGAGAGAGAGAGAGAGAGTCTGTTCTTAGCTCCCCAAAGGACTATTAAATAACTCCTATGTTCATGAACGAGACGGAGAAACAGATTCCTTCAAGGTGCTTGGGAGAGAGAGAGAGAGAGAGAGAGAGAGAGAGAGAGAGAGAGAGAGAGAGAGAGAGAGAGAGAGAGAGAGTCTGTTCTTAGCTCCCCAAAGGACTATTAAATAACTCCTATTTCCATGTTCATGAACGAGATGGTGAGACAGATCTTCTTCTGGAGAGAGAGAGAGAGAGAGAGAGAGAGAGAGAGAGAGAGAGAGAGAGAGAGAGAGAGAGACTTCCTCCTGTAATGCAACCAGCTAATAACACTGTTTCATGTAACCCCAAGATCCTTCCTCCTGAAGCCTCGAGTACGCCTGTACCCAAATAGCACCATTACTCTGAGCGGGCCTCATTGTCACCCACTGCCTCTCAGACCAGAGACCTTAAGATCTCTTGCAAGTAACTAAGATCTGACAGTCTCAAGGGCCCTTGTACCAGCCGAGTATAGTATTTCTTTGTGGTCACCTTTCCAGGTATGGTACAGATATCTCTAGTCCGTTATTGTCTTGTAATATTTATGTGATTTTGTTCCTATTAATTAGTTTGCCACTTTCTTAAGAGTTTCTTTTTTTCTATTAGTATTTTTGATAGTTAGCCAATAATGTCATCTATGTATATTTTATTTTACTTTTAAGTTATCGTGTTACATTCGTTTGTGAGGCCTTAACTGGAAAGTTATATACAGTATATATATATATATATATATATATATATATATATATATATATATATATATATATATATATATATATATATATATATATATATCTGGAAAGAAGAGAGCTTTGCAAATGGGTGTAACAGAAAAACTTGAAAATAAAAGAAAATATAAAGTGAAGACGACTCTATTAGCTAACTATTAATATATTACTAATATTACTCAAAATCAAAATTTTTATTTCTTAAAGATGTTTATATGTATATACAAACACACATATAATATATATGTATATGTATGCATATGTTTAAATACTTATATATATATTTATATATACATATATATATACATATATATACTCGTATGTATATATATATTATATATACATATGTATACATACATACATATACATATATATATTTGCTTGTGTACATACAATACACATCTAACTACAAATCATTTACGTGGCATACATGTATAAACACACACATGCACACACACAAATGTAGCTACAAAATAACGCAAACAACAAAAACTATCATATCTCAAGAAGCGCTCACGGAAGAAACAGTAATATAATTAACCGACATCCCCCCACCCCTCCCCCAACACCACTCTACTCAAAGAACCCCCAAAAACTAGGAGGATTTTATTTATTAATCCGCAGAATCCCGAGGTTACAACCCCCCGCCACCCCCCGCAACCCCTGGGGTGGGGGGGAACCCTCCGAAAATCAGGAATGACCGCTAATTATGCGGACCACTTTGGTCGCCCGGAGATCAAAGGGACCGCTGATTATCGCCCCTCTTACCTTTCCCTCTCCGCAGTTTCCCAATACGCGAAGGATACTGGTATGATGTCTCCCCCATGGTTTCCCCCATGATGGGATACTGGTAGGATGTCTACCCCAGGATTTGATATTGGTATGATGTCTCCCCCTGGGTCTCCCTCAGGATGGGAGACTGGTAGGATGTCTCCTCCAGGATGGGATACTGGTAGAATGTCCCCCCCAGGATGGGATACTGGTGTTGTCTCCCCCTTGGTCTCCCCTAGGATGGGATACTGGTAGGATGTCTCCCTCAGGATGGGATCTCTCCCAGGATGGGATATCAGTAGGATGTCTCACCCATTGGTCTCCCCATGGATGGGATACTGGTAGGATGTCTCCCCCAGTATGGGGCACAGGTAAGATATCTCCCCCTTGGTCTCACCCAGGATGGGATACCAATAGGATGTCTACCCTGGGATGGGATACTGGTCTCCCCAGGATGGGATACCAGCAGGGTGTCTACCCCAGGATGGGATACTGGTAGGATATCTCCCCCTTGGTCTCTCCTGGGATTGGATACCAGTAGAGGATGTCTCCCCCTTGGTCTCCCCTAGGATGGGATACCAGTAGGATGTCTCCCCCAGGATGGGATACTGGTGGGATGTCTCCCACAGGATGGGATCCCATAGGATGTCTCCCCATTGGTCCCCATCAGGATGGGATACTGGTAGGATATCTTCCCAGGATGGGTCTCACCCAGGATGGGATACCAATAGGATGTCTACCCTGGGATGGGATACTGGTAGGATATCTCCCCCTTGGTCTCTCCCAGGATGGGATACCAGCAGGGTGTCTACCCCAGGATGGGATACTGGTAGGATATCTACCCCTTGGGCTCTCCCAGGATGGGATACCAGTAGGATGTCTACCCTAGGATGAGATACCAGTAGGATGTCTACCCTAGGATGAGATACCAGTAGGATATCTCCCCCTTGGTCTCCCCCAAGATAGCATACTGGTAGGATGTCTCCCCCACGATGGGATACCAGTAGGATGTCTCCCCCAGGATGGGATACTGGTAGGATGTTTCCCCCTTGGTCTCCCCAGGAGAGGATACTGTTGGATGTCTCCCCAGGATGGGATACTGGTAGGATGTTTCCTTGGTCTCCCCCAGGATGGGATTCTGGTAGGATGTCTCCCCCTGGTCTTCCCCAGGATGGGATACTGGTATGATGTCTCCCCCAGGATGGGATACCAGTAGGATATCTCTCCCTTGGTCTCCCCAGGATGGGATACCAGTAGGATGTCTCCCCTGGTCTCCCCCTGGTTGGTCTCCCCAAGGATGGGATACCAGTAGGATGTCTCCCCCTGGTCTAACCCAGGATGGGATGATGTCTCCCCAGTGGTCTCTCCCAGGATGGGATACCAGCAGGATGTCTCCCCCTGGTCTCCCCCAGGATGGGATACTGTTATGATGTCTCCCCCTTGGTCTCCCCCAGGATGGGATACCGGTATGATGTCTCCCCCAGGATGATTCCGGGCGGTAATCTTCCCTTTATGCCTCTTCTCCCTCTCCTGTGCCGCCGCCATGTTGGTTATACTGGTCTTCATGGCAATTAGACGACGTCGAGAGTAAGAAATGAAGAAGGATTTAGGCTTAGGGGAAAAATCTCTCTTCTCTCTCTCTCTCTCTCTCTCTCTCTCTCTCTCTCTCTCTCTCTGCAGCCAGAAGAGGCCTACGTCAGTGGTTTATTTATTTATTCATGAGGAATCTGTGGACATCCCTGGAGTTTTGTTTCAAGGTCTCGATTATTTGTTTCTTTGATTCCTGATTGTCATCAGTTTCGCACTTTTGCAAAGGAATTTGTAGCTTATTTACCTGGAAAACCTGAATGCTAACTTTGCAAATACACACACAAACACACACACACACACACACACACACATATATATATATATATATATATATATATATATATATATATATATATATATATATATATATATCTATATATATATATATATATATATATGTGTGTGTGTGTGTGTGTGTGTGTGTGTGTGTGTTTGTATGAATATATGTATGTATTTACTCAATTACAATCACATGATTGATTGGTTTATGGTTGCTGAAACTGGCGTCACAACATCTAGGTTAATTCCTAAACATAATGTCCTCATACTTAGCAAAGGAATCAGAGGTTTTAGTAGATTAAATAAAAAAAAAAGATTAATTGTTCAAAAATACAAGAAATAAGTCGAATATAAACAAACGTTCACACACACACACACACACACACACACACACACACACAACACTAAACTGCGTATATAACTAATCTCAAAAATACCTAGAGTGAAGAAGAGATTAAAAGCACACTCCCCCCTCCCCCCCCGCAACAGCTCCTCTCCCACAGGTCGTGCAATTTTGGCTGAAACTGGGACAGTGATTATGAATAAAAAGGAGAATGAGAAGCAATCTCGCCCTCATTACGGATCGAGGACTAACAAAAAAAGACTCCAGTTTGCTTTCTGGGGTGACAATTTCTACTTCCAATTCCTTCCAATCGCTTGCAATCGCTTGCAATCGACTCGAAATATTGCCTGTTTCTACTGCACTGACGCTCAATCGGCCAAAGTTTGCGAATTTTAATCTGGGCGTAAATTGTCAAAGAAAAAGTTATTTATTTGTTTATTTATTTATTCATTTATTTATTTATCTTTTTTTTTTCGTTGATACAACCGCGCATGAGCATTTGTCAGCTTTATTCTTCGTTCGTGAAAAAAAATATTATTATTATTATTATTATTATTATTATTATCATTATTATTATTATTATTATTATTATTATTATTATTCAGAAGATGAACCCCGTTCATATGGAACAAGCCCACCAAAGGGGCCACTGACCTGAAATTCAAGCTCCCAAAGAATATGGTGCTCATTAGGAAGTAAGGGAAGGTAAAGAGAAATAGGGAAAAAAGAGACCTCATTTATTAAAAGCAAAAATAAATTAATAATTTAATGAACAGATAAAAAACCGCAATAACGCAATAATCAGTTATTGGATAACTTACAAAGGTTGTTTTTAAATTATGCGGCGCATTATTAGTTTCATAACGATTATTCCTTAAGCTTGAATCTTTTAGGCGCGATTTCTCAAATATTTGACAAATATGAAATCATTATCGTATTATAGTCATTATTTAATTTCGACCTATTAATTTTTACTGTAGCATCCGTTAGGAAGGAAATAAAAGATCTGTTTAAAACATTGCTCATATTGCTCTAATATTATTGTACTTCCTTTAAAGTGGTTTGTGGTGGAAGGTTTCTGTTTCTTAATATCAGCAGTTATGACTTGGACCATCGACGGATGGTCTCTTGTTTGTCACTTTTTCATCAGTTGTATTTCAGCAGAGATCTTTCACATTCGCAATTGACCCCCGATCCCCTTTTCCTGCCGAGAGAGACCAACCAGATTTACTGAACAGCAGCACCAATAATCAGTTAATGCACATCTCTGTCGAACTGTTCAGCTCCAGAGGTCCTTCATTCCTCACACAGTTGGACTGTGGAACAGCCTTCTTGAAGATGTCGCGCAATTGGAACTTCTTCAGAAGTGCAAGCGAAGATGCAAGGAATTGCTACCCTAATACTGGTTCTTGCATTTTGATACATTTTTATCTGTTTATCTATTTATTAATTCATTGTTTTCCTTTTTGATTGGTGGTATTTCTCCTTTCTGTATATCTCTTTGCTTCCTCTTACTGCTTCCTAATGAACACCATATTCTCTGGAAGCTTGAATTTCAAGTCAGTGGCCACTTGGGTGGGCTTGTTCCATATGAGTAGGGTTCATGTTCTGAATAATAATAATAATAATAATAATAATAATAATAATAATAATAATAATAATAATAATAATAATAATAATAATAATAATAATAATATAATATTATTATTATTATTATTATTATTTTTGTAGAGAGAGAGAGAGAGAGAGAGAGAGAGAGATTACAATAAGAGTCTTACTCTGCAAAGAACAGAAAGTAAAATTGGTTTTGCTTCATATTTTGAAATGACATTTTCCATTGAATTTATAATGCAATTATAATCTTATATTTTGCTCACAAACGACAGAGAAGATTAGGCAAACATACAGTAGGACGGACGGACGGACAAATGCACAAACACAAAGAGCTCATGCAGAGTAAGCAAGAATAGAGG
>NC_089797.1:3520000-3522500 GCF_040412425.1 Macrobrachium rosenbergii
TATATATATATATATATATATATATATATATATATATATATATATATATAATTATATATACTATATATATGCTGTAACAAGGTAATAATGTCAATGATAATAGGTATTACATTTACATAGGCATAACATTTATTATAACAAAGGTTTTTGGATAAAGTCAGGGAGTTATAAATAAATTCCGTAAGAAAATCATAACAAATTTATCATAATAGAGTGGACACACTAAGTGAATATTTAAAAGATATACTCACAAAAATATCTTTTGTTTTATCTTTGTCTATGGTCATTCATGATGTGTATTTATTCATCCTGAATATGCGAAAAAAGTACATTAACTCTCTAATACGAAAGAAAAAGTGGATTGTCAAAATGAAATAAAAATGAAAAACTAGTTTTTATTTTTATTTAAGGTTAAAGTTAGCCATAATCGTGCGTCTGGCAACGATATAGGCCAGGCCACCACCATGCATTGGTTAAAGCTTCAGGGCCGCGGCTCATACAGCATTATACCGAGACCACCGAAAGATGGATCTATTTTCGGTGGCCTTGATTATCCGCTGTACAGAAAACTCAATTGCGGCCAAGAAACTTCGGCGCATTGTTTACTTGTCTTTGATTGCTGGCCTTATGCCAGCACGGGCTTTGCTCACAGAGTAGCCCATAAGAACACCAGATGACCTCTGAAACCCTCCAGTTTCTAAAATGAACTGTCTTAGCCCATCACGGGAAACTGGATACCCTGATAACCACTCTAATGCCCAAGGTCTAATGCCCATCGGGGCATCCCTGAAAAGTGAACTGTTTTTGTCCTGACGGGCGAAGTGTACGATTCCAAAGACAGGCGAAAGTGGGCGCGAGTTACTTTAACGAGATTTTCCCGAGTGACAAGTACACACCCAGATGTACGCCAGGAGTCAGGACGAGTTAGACCTCAGTTTTCCCTTGCAGCTATGGAGGGCGGGTTATCTATACGCACGCGCGCATGCGCACACATACACTCAGACACGTACACAGAAATTATAGTAATAGTCGTCAGTTATGAAATATTGGTTATATTTAAAATCAAGGTATTATAACTGGCGACACCTTTGGGAGTTAGTGCCGTCAGTGTACCTCACGCGGTGTACTGTAGGCATTACTTAGGTTCTTTGCGTTATTTAAGGGTCTTTGCATTACTCAAGGTTCTTTCCATTACTTGAGGTTCTCTCCATTACTTAAGGTTCTTTGCAGCGTCCTTTCGGTCCCTAGCTACAACCCCTTTCGTTCCTTTACTGTACCTCCTTTCATATTCTCTTTCTTCCATCTTACTCTCCTAACTGCTGATCCAACATTATTTCCAGCGTTGAATGACCTCATAGATATACCAGCGCTTGCCTTTGGCCTAAACTTTTACCCTGATTCCAGTTATATGACTTGTGATTCCAGTTCCGGACGATTTGCTGTTTATAATAAATACGCACAGGTACGCATACAGTTACACATCAAAGCTCGCTAGGATGATTTTGGCCAGGAGCTCTGTTTTAAGTTTAGCATTGAAATAATAATAATAATAATAATAATATAATACACACAATAATAATAATATTATTAATATTATTATTATTATTATTATTATTATTATTATTATTATTATTATTATTAATAATAAAATAATAATAATTAAAAATAATAATAAAAATTATTATTAATAATAATTATTAAATTATTATTATTATTATTATTATTATTATTATTATTATTATTATTATTATTATTATTATTATTATTATTCAGGAGATGAACCCTTTTCATATGGAACAAGCCCACCATAGGGGCCACTGACTTGAAATTCGGGCTTACAAAAAGAATATGGTGTTCATTTGAAAGAAGTTACAGGAGATAACAGGAAATAAGAAACAAGAGATTAATCATCAGAAAACAAAGATAAACCAACAAATTGATAAATAAATAGATAAAAACATAAACGAATGATTAAAAGTGCAAGAAGGATTTTTTTAGGATAGAAATTCATTGCATCTTCGCCTGAACTTTTGAGGCTCTAATTCCACAGCATCCACAGGGCGACTGCTCCACAGTCCGAAGGTTTGGGGAATAAAGGACCTCGGGAACGGAGAAGTCCTACATCGAGGCACATTTCCTGCACACTGGTGCTGCCGTTCGGCAAATATGGTCGCTCTCGGCAGGAGAAGAGGATCTGGGATCAATTGTGATAGCGAAAGTTCTCTGTTAAAAGTCATCTGTTGAGATGCAGACTACGCTAATGACTAGAAGAGTTATACGATCTGACTCTCAGTATTTCAGCAAGTGGCTCTTCCACGCTAATTTGAGTAAAAGTCCTCTCTTAAAATAGACGAAGAGGCAGTACAGATTATAATGAGTTCTCTCTAGACGAAGTTACACGATCTGACTCTCAGTATTTCAAGCAAGTGGCTCTTCTACAGGTACATTCAGAGGCCCATATATTAGCGCACTGGGTGGCTCTCATTCGGGTACATTCGGT
>NC_089797.1:3530000-3540000 GCF_040412425.1 Macrobrachium rosenbergii
ATATATATATATATACACACACATATACATATTGCCAAATAATTGCCTGATATGCTGATAAAGAGCCCGGTAATAGGTCATCAACTGGTGAAATTATACGCTAAATGTGAAATGGATAATAGCCGTGGGTTAATCATCTGGAAATAGGAAAAATATGATTGGACGGAAGTGGGTGATAAATGGAATATTGATTACAGAGAGAGAGAGAGAGAGAGAGAGAGAGAGAGAGAGAGAGAGAGAGAGAGAGAGAGAGAGGGTCACTCTCGATTAACCAGTTAAAGGGTTAATATGGGAATAATTGTTGTCTTGTTTTGTTTTAGTTTTTTCTTTTGAATGGGGAGGGGCTGTGGTTGGGGGAAGGAAGGCCACTAAATCCCCCTACCCAGCCCCACCCCCAATGATAGAAAATAGGTTATTGTCGAAATATAGAGATAAAATAAAATTTCGACAATTTTAGGTATAGTGGAATGCAATGCGTCAGGATTTTTAAGATTGTGTACTTCTTTCATTCAAGTCTTCAATATTATATTACATAAAATTCAAACACTTCTTAAACTGCTAAGTCTGTTTACTGAAGGAAATCTTACACTTTCAATATGTAAATGTACTGTATGTATAAGTATGAATGTATGTATATGTATATAATGTATGTATGTTTCTATGTATGTATATATATATATATATATATATATATATATATATATATATATATATATATATATATATATATATATATATATATATATATATATATATATATATATATATATATATATTATTATATACTGTACATATATAATATAAGATTATATATATATATATATATATATATATATACATATATACATATATATATATATATATATATATATATATATATATATATATATATATATACATATATATATCTTTTCAGATTACTCCCTAGTCGGGTCCGCTGTTCTTAATAAGCTTCTTCTATCTTCAACGGTTCAGCTCAAAATGGTTTTAGCAGATGTTTTACGAAGAGAAATGTGAACCAGTATTGATTCTTCATTTGTTTTTATATTTATTCGCGTTCTTAGATTAATTTCTAATCGATGGATTGTCGACTGGTTATCGCTGAAAGAGGCTTCATAGTTCCAGAATTTGTATTTTCATGTTCAATTTTGTTTGCCTTCCTTTTCGACAACTTCGAAGTTCCTGGGAATATTTGTTTTGTTCAACTCTATCGAAATGAATTGAACTGAATATGGAATTTAGGCCAAAGGCCAAGCACTGGGACCTATGAGGTCATTCAGCGCTGAAACGGAAATTGACAGTTAAAGGTCTGAAAGGTGTAACAGGAGGAAAACCTCAAAGCAGTTGCACTTTGAATCAATTGTTAGGAGAGAGTTGAGGAAAGTAAGACGGAAGAAAGAGAATATGAAAGGAGGTACAGTAAAAGGAAGGAAAAGGGTTGCAGCTAGGGGCCGAAGGCACGCTGCAAAGAACCTTAAGTAAATGCCTACTTCCCGGTGGGGGTCAACTCTATCAGTAACGAATATTGTCACTTCAATAAATGTACAGACAGTGTTTCTTAAGAGTCTCTGAGACATCAGAACTCGCAAGATGTCTTTGAATGACACCCAATTAAATTTGTCCCTTTTCGGATTCATTCAGTACTTCTACTTCAGATCCCCTGAACGTGTCGAGTACGCGTTTAACAAAGTTGCCATAAGTTGCTAGAATGCTTATCCTGAAGTGATAAAATCTACTTGTAATAATGTGTATACACACACACACACACACACACACACACACACATATATATATATATATATATATATATATATATATATATATATATATATATATATATATATATATATATATATATATATATATATACAGTATATATACTTATATATACTTAATTTCATAGTTACCATAAGTTGCTAGAATGCTTATCCTGAAGTGATAAAATCTATTTGTAATAATGAGGTTTTCATGACTTCGTGTACATTCTTCTGTCTTCTGTCAGCGATTGACAGGAAAAAAGGTCATGGGAACCTCCTTGCAGATTGACCTGAGGTCACAAGAAAGACTTGGTTTGGTAAACTCATTAGTTATTGCCAGCGTTCACCATAAACAACATCGCTGAGATATTCACGATGTCGTGGAAAAATTGTTGTATAATAACAATCCACAATTATATGGATATTACGGTTTATTGAAATAATTGTGGAATTTTATTGTAAACAACATTGGTAACAAAACTGAAGTAGTGTAATTTTGTACTTTTAAGAAAATATATAGGATAATCTGGTGCATATTTTGGCAAATTAAGAATTCTTCTTAACGCCAACTTGAAGCCACTGATTTCATGCAAAGCAAGTTCTTTGCAAGCAATGTCTGGTGGTCGACACCATAAAGGGTATGCCTTAACATTTTTTTTTTTTGGTCAAATGAAGAGAGAGAACTAATCATGTTATCTTTCTTTGTTCTTGATCGTTGGGAAAAGCATATGTTATCTTTTTTGTCAGGATGAAAAAGATCATTATGTTATCTTTTTTGTACCAGGTTAGAGAGATTAGAAGGACCAAGAATATATTATAGACTTTTAGTCCTAGTTAAAGGGACCTGGACCTCATAATATTTTCTGTTTTTGGTCTGAATTAGGACCAAAACATTATCATTTTTAAACACCATTTTCGTGACCAGGCCCCTCACTCTTTTTTGTTCCTGGGTCAAGGGGGCTGGTGTATATTATTTCCTCTAGTCCAGGTCAAATAGACAAGTAAATTTTGTTTTTTCGGATTATTATTATTATTATTATTATTATTATTATTATTATTATTATTATTATTATTATTATTATTATTATTCAGAAGATGAACCCTATTCATACGGAACAAGCCCACAGGGATCATTGACTTGAAACTCAAGCTCCCAACGAATATGGTGTTCATTAGAAAGTAAGAAAAAGTTAAGGAAAATACAGAAAGAAGAGATCTCACTTATTAAAAAGAAAAAAATAATTAATAAATGGGTAAAAATATATTAAAATGCAATGAGAATGGCATTAGGGCAGTAATGCACTGCATCTTCGCTTGAACTTTTGAAGGACCTGTATAAGTTATCCTTTTGGTCCATATTGTTTTTGGGCTCAGATTTTCGGTCTGAGGTAAGAGGACCAATGTATGTTTTTATTTCCATGAAAGGGGTCAGAGCATGCTGTCTTTTTGGTCTCTGGTCTTTAGCCCAGATTTTGGGCTCAGATTTTCGGTCTGAGGTAAGAGGACCAATGTATGTTTTTATTTTGATGAAAGGGGTCAGAGCATGCTGTCTTTCTGGTCTCTGGTCCTTAGCCCAGATTTTCGGTCTGGGGCTAAAGAGACCAGTGTATGTTTTTATTTTGATGAAAGGGGTCAGAACATGCTGACTTTTTGGTCTGTAGTCCTTAGCCCAGATTTTCGGTCTGGAGTTAAAGAGAACAATGTGTTTCTTTTCCTGATGAAAGTGGGATAATTCAAGTTGGCCATTTGTCCATTTGGTTAGCCCAGATTTTCGGTCTGGGGCTAAAGAGACCAGTGTATGTTTTTATTTTGATGAAAGGGGTCCGAACATGCTGACTTTTTGGTCTGTAGTCCTTGGCCCAGATTTTTGGTCTCGTGTTAAAGAGACCAATTTATCCTTTTTCTGGAGTAAAGAGATAACAATTCAAGTTGTCCATTGTCCTCTTTGGTTCTTAGCCCAGATTTTCGGTCTTGGGTTAGAGACCAATTTATGTCGTTTTCGGATTCAAGTGGAACAATTCAAGTTGAAATTTTTCCTTTTGGTCTTTACCTAGATTTTCGGTCTAGGTTTAAAGAGACCAAAGGGTCTTTTTCAGATTAAATTGGAACAAGTTCCATTTGTCCACATGGTCCTTAGCCCAGATTTTCGGTCTGGAGTTCAAAAGACCAGCAATATGACCTTTCCGGATTAAAAAGAGGTCACGAAGCACGTGACCCTGTGGCCCAGACCTAAGCAACCCATGCGCATGCGCGTGCGCGTCACCCTCGTCCAAATCTAGATGGAATAATGTCACCCTGAACAGGGAAGAAAACGTTTCCCAAAATTATGTCAAGCCATTACTACCTCCTGCTCCCGGCCTCCCCCACCCCGGACGGCCTCCCCTCCCCACCCCCACCCCACCCCACCCTCCTCCATTCTTTACCAAGTAGGCATCAGGACCTTTGTTATTAAAGCCATGCGCTAAATGCTTCTGCTGGTGCTGCTGAAATTAGTTTCATGGGGCTAAGAGGGACACACAGCCATGGTGGAGGCGCAATTAGGCGTGATGAACGGCCGCGTTCACCGGCCCAAATGATGGGGAGAGGAGGCCGCGTTCATACGGCCTCCACGGGCTGCTTTACCACCACTTGATGGGGGGGACCCAGATCGAGGCCATCAAAGGATGTCTTAGAATAATAATGATGATGATGATGATGATAATGATACCGGGTTAATCCGGAGAGCAACAGCAATGGCAGGACAAGCAGGAACAGCACAGGAACAGCAACAACAACTGCAATAATTGCTGCGAAAATTAAGAACAAGGTACGGTACAGGTAGAATTAACAGCGGTCGAGAAAGATCACGCAAGCAAAATAATTGTTTGATAAATTCAGTATAAATAAGGAGTAGATATTAGGTATCAAACTTAATATTACAGGCAGCCTTTTCATACTCACATACTGAAGTTGATACAAGCATGCACGAAAGTATGACTTTGGGTATTGATATACGGGATTTTTAGGCACTGGAAAGCTTACAGTGACATCAAGGGTTTATAGTCAGTTTGGAAGAGTGTGATACTTTTTCTGTCCGCCTCAGATTCAAAAACTACTGATTCTGGAGGGCTGCAAATTGGTATGTTGATCATCCACCCTCCAATCATCAAACATACCAAATTGCAGCCGTCTAGCCTCAGTAGTTTTTATTTTATTTAAGGCTAAAGTTAGCCATAATCGTGCTTCTGGCAGCGTTATGGGTACCACCAACACAGACCACCACCGGACCGCGGCTGAGTTTCACAGGCCGCGGCTGAGACTTTCATGGCCCGTGGCTGAAAGTTTCATACAGCATTACACGCTGTACAGAAAACGTGATTATTTTTATTACATTTCCTCTTTGTCAGTCTTTATTTGGTGTGTTTTCCGTTTCTTCGTTTATTCGTTCTGTATTTTTCTTTTCCAATTTTTCTCTGTTGTTCCTCATTCGCTGGATCTTCCGCCTTTGGCAAACAGTTTAAAAATAAGAAGCCTGACTTAGCTTGTAATAAATGGCCCTCTGATTAATAGTCTCAGGAGAGATCGCTCCCCCTTCTCTCTCTCTCTCTCTCTCTCTCTCTTACTCTCTCTCTCTCTCTCTCTCTCTCTCTTTCTTTGTACTGTGTGAAACGGTCGTTCTGTTTTGCTTGTAGTATGAATTCATCCTTTAGGGCTGTTTTTCATATATATATATATATATATATATATATATATATATTTTATATATATATATATATATATATATATATTTATATATATATATATATATATATATATATATATATATATATATATATATATCAAATATATATATGTGTATGTTTATAAATTTAATATATATACACATATATTATATATATATAATTATATATGTATACAATATATATATATATATATATACATATATATATATATATATATATATTTATATATATACAGTATATGTATACATATAATGGGAAAGACATCAATGGACTGTTGTTTATGTATTTAGGAAAGCTCACATTCCAGGCGAACAGAACGGCTGTTTCACACAGCACAAAGAGAGAGAGAGAGAGAGAGAGAGAGAGAGAGAGAGAGAGCCACCATTTAGTATTTATTGCTGTTTACCCGCAGCAAACATCAGATGGTGACGTAAGCTCACAGCATCCTGAAATGTCAAATGAATAAAAGGAAATATATTATCGATTCCTATCTCTCAAACGTCGTCTATACGTCACGTATGTGTCCCCGAGATGTAAATATACGGAGAATTTTATTAGTTTCTTGAGATATGTCTATACGTATGATAAACTGAGGAAGTGTGCAAAGAATGAGCTTTTTCTGAGACGAACGACAAAGTTTACCTGTATTGTGCAGGAGGCAATAGTTAATTATAGATGATAATTACTTATATATATAAATATATATATATATATATATATATATATATATATATATATATATATATATATATATAATTTATATATATAATATTATAATATATGATATATATATATATATATATATATATATATATATATATATATATATATATATATATATATATATATATATATATATATATATATATATATATATATATATATATATATATATATATAATAAATACATCTTAAAAGAGCAAAACTGTAATCTCGTAATAAAAATACATCATATTTCCAAGGACTTTCTTCGTAACGTAAAAAAAAATAAAATGAAACCCATTTCATTACTTCTCAACTTCAATTGGTAGAACAAAAAACAACTCTTATTGTCATTTTCTTACATCAAAACCACCGTGGATTAAATGTTAAAAAAACTAGAAAAAGACAAGTCTGTAATAAATGACAGCAGATTAAATGGTTAAAGAAATTAAAAAAAAAAATTAAAAATTACAGGAACGTCTCATCCGAACAGAACGCCATTTCATAAGGGGAATGTCATTTGCGTTATAGGTTATGTTTTCAAATGTCATTACCATTTTACAGAACCAGTCAGACCAGTCACCGTGAACAATAAAGATATAATGCATTTCTTGTTTATCAAAAGGTAAATCGACATTCTTTTTGTTTTTTTTTATTTCTCGCATTTTTTTTATTTATTTCTTATGCCTCGTTGCTTATATCATTGCTTGCGAGATTACCTTTCTCCTTTCCAGGTATCTTCTTGTTTGCCTTTCGAGGTTTTTCACCTTTTATTTCACCTTGTTATCGTTATTGCCTCTTAGTTTGGTACGTTCTCTTTTTGTTCTGTATTTCTGTGTCTCTGTATTTCTTAATATTCTTTGTTATGTCTTTGTTAACATCTGTCCAATTGTCTTTTTTTCAAGGTTTAATATAATTCAGGTAATCATTAGCATGACTGACAATATTGCTTACCTAACTTATACTAAGGGAATCGGCGTCTCCTTTTATCATCTGACTAATAATAATGCTTACCTACCTTTTACTAAGGGAATTGATGTCTCTTTTTTTCCATCAGCCTGACTGACAATAATTCTTAATTAACTTTTACTGAGGGAATTGATGTCTCCTTTTTTCATCAGCCTGCTTACCTAACTGATAATAATGCTTGCCTAACTTTTACTAAGGGACTTGATGTCTCCTTTTTTCATCAGCCTGACTGATAATACCAAATGAATTACCTAACTTTACTAATGGGAATTGATGTCTCCTTTGTCATCAGCCTGACTGACAATAATTTTAATTAACTTTTACTAAGGAATTGATGTCTCCTTTATCATCAGCCTGACTGAGAATAATGCTTCCCTAAATTGACATTAAGGGAATTAATGTTTCCTTTTATCATCAGCCTGACTGACGATAATGTTTCCTTATCATCCCTGACTTTTTACTACCTAACTTTTAAGGGAATTGATGTCTTCTTTATCATCAGCCTGACTGACAATAATGCTTACCTAACTTTTACTAAGGGAATTGATGTCTCCTTTATCATCAGCCTGACTGACAATAATGCTTACCTGACTTTTACTAAGGGAATTGATGTCTGCTTTATCATCAGCCTGACTGACAATAATGCTTACCTAACTTTTACTAAGGAATTGATGTCTTCTTTTATCATCAGCCTGACTGACAATAATGCTTACCTAACTTTTACTGAGGGAATTGATGTCTCCTTTTATCATCAGCCTGACTGACAATAATGCTTACCTAATTTTTACTAAGGGAAGTGACGTCTCCTTTTGTCATCAGCCTGACTAACGATAATGCTTCCCTAACTTATACTAAGGGAAGTGACGTCTCCTTTTATCATCAGACTGACTGATGATAATGACGACATAAGAATGAACTAAGAAGCAAATGTTTTCTCAGCTGGAGGATTTGATGAGGATTTGATGGAGGATTTGATGGAGGATTTGATGGAGGATTTAAAAACCGAGATAAATGACGTTGATAATGATAGGGTTTGATGAAGAGAGAAGGAGAGGAGAGAAGATTAAGAGAATTAAAGCAGAGAGAGAGAGAGAGAGAGAGAGAGAGAGAGAGAGAGAGAGAGAGAGAGAGAGAGAGAGAGAGAATAAATAAAACTGAAGGATGCATGAGAGAAGAAAAAGATCATTTTTTTACAAGAAGGAAATCACTGGGAATTTCCAATAAAATAATAATAATAATAATGGTAATTATTATTATTATTATTATTATTATTATTATTATTATTATTATTATTATTATTATTATTATATTGAAAGGAGAGAAAACTAGTTGTAAAAATGAAACAGCGCTAACAGTAAAGAATGGAAGAGAAAAAACAAAAACTGTTAATTGAGAGAGAGAGAGAGAGAGAGAGAGAGAGAGAGAGAGATAGAGAGAGAGAGGGGACAGCCTGGAATAAATAAGTGAATATATGAAACCTTTAGCAACAGAAATTAGAAACAGACAGGGCGAGAAAAGTAACGAAGCATAATCAACGAAAGGTAAATGGAAGTAACGACAAGGAAAGGAAGACAAAAGACAGAGAAACAAAGAGACAAAAGAAGAGTAAATGAAAAAGAAAGAAAATTTGGGGAAAAAAATAACAGACATTCGAAATAAAAGAGACGGATCGAGAGACGGATCGAGAGAAGAAGGGAAATAAAAGCAAGGCCAACAGAATTACAGACGAGAGAGAGAGAGAGAGAGAGAGAGAGAGAGAGAGAGAGAGAGAGAGAGAGAGAGAGAGAGGAATAAAAGAGAGAAAAAGCGAGGCCTTGCGAGAAGAAAGAGGTAGTGTTGGGGGTTTTGGCATCAACAGCCAGGTATAATTACGTCTGGCCGGATCAAAGGCAATACAATGAGTTGCGGGCTGGGCTGTGACCACGGGCAACAGGCCATTTTGCCTTCTTCCCCCCAAACTTCCCCTCCCCCCCTCTCCCCTTTCTCCTCCCACTACCCCACAAAAACCCCTTACAAGTCCTGACGTCCCACACCCAGTCTTTCTCATCACCACTGGAGCCTCTACTCCCTGTTCCCATCCAACCTCCTGGAACCCCACCCCTGAATTCCTCCCTAGGGACCCACTCTCACTCTCCTCCCCATCCACGTCCCTGGAGTCCTACGCCATATCCCCTACACTCACGTAGCCAGTAGGGCCCCCGTCAAGTCTGTCTGTCCTCACTCTCAGGGACGTATGCCCTGCGCTGAGGCTCTGAAGATGGTCTTCGCCACTCGTGGATGGATCCTGATCCCATGTCCAGTCCTTATCTCAGTCCTGGGGCATCATACCAGGCTCTCCCACATGTGGCTCTTAGGCCTCACATCCAGTTCCTATCCACAGTCCTGGAGCTCCATAACAGGTTCTCCTGCACCTACAGTAGCTCTGAGGCTCCACATCCAGTCCCTGTCCTTACTCCTGGAGCTCTAAGACTTGGCTCCAGGCCCCACCACCCCACATAGATACATTCCCTATCGTCACCCTGGACCTCACACCTGGTGCCCCCACATGAAGCTCTTAGGCTCAAAGTGCAGTCTTTGTCCTTTGCTGCCCCCCACCAGGTGCCCTAGAACTATAACTAGCTCCACATCCAGTCCCTACCCCTGCCAGTGGAATACTTCACCTGCTCCACTTCATTCTAGGAGCCAAACATGAGGCCCCACAGCTCCAGTTCCTAGCTGCTATACTCCCACACCCAGTCTCTCATCTCAGTCATGGAATCCCACACCTGGTTCCCCACATTTATAGCTCCTCAAGTCCTCACATAGTCCTTATCCTAACTATTGGAGTTTTATTATATGTGGTCTCCAATA
>NC_089797.1:3545000-3547500 GCF_040412425.1 Macrobrachium rosenbergii
ATAGGAAATACGGGCAGAAGAGGTCAATTATTAGAAGAAAAATTAATTAACAAATTAATAAATAAATAGATAATAAATGCAAGTGAATTATTAAAACACAGCGGTATGAGATAAAGGACCTCTGGTAACATGAATATAATATTATCAATAGACAATAAGACCAAAGACTATACTGATTTCACACCCATTCAATGCGCAAAGATAAACCGGAAATAAAAATAATTACGAAAAATTAAATCATTCAAGACGAAATCTTCGCCATTACCAAATTATGGTCACGATCCGCGTAGCCAAAAGTAATACTTCTGATGCCACCCTGGCTTTCAAGCAACTGATTTCCGTGGGGGTAAGGGCCGTCAGTGTATCGCATGCGGCGCACTGTGGGCATTACTTAAGGTTCTTTGCAGCGTGCTCGGTTTCAGCTGCGACCCCCTTTCGTTTCTTTTACTGTACCTCCTTTCATATTCTCTTCTTCCATCTTACTTTCCACCACCCTCTCCTAACACTGATTCATAGTGCAACCACGAGTGATTTCTCCTGTTACACCTCCTTCAGACCTTTTACTGTCAATTTCGTTTCAAAACTGAATGACCTCATAGGTCCAATTAGCTTGGCCTATCCTAAATTTATATTCAGTCATTCAATCAAGCAGTTGATAAACATTCTGACAAATGAAAGGTAAAGTTTCAGGTCCAAATTTGCGAATTTGTAGTTCAGCATAGATCGAATGACAGTAAAAACCACCTTGATTCTGGTGGCCGTTGATAGGTGCCAGGTTGTGAAGTGTTCGATGCAGATGTAAGTGTTCGAACGAGCACTTGAATGGTCAACAAAAAACTATGCTCTAGCTGCAACCCTTTTTCATTCCTTTTACTATACCTCCGTTCATATTCTTTCTTCCATCTTACTTTCCACCCTCTTTTTACAATTTTTCAACATAATTTTCAAAGCTGAATGACCTCATAGGTCCCAGTGGCTTAAATTTTATATTCAGTTTCAGTTTCAGTTTCATTTCAAGGAGAAAAGGTGACAGATATTGTCTGGAATCTGGAAACTTACTGATACCCAAATTTTCAGATATATTATAGTCCTTTGATCCCGTAGGGGAGTACCGTAGGCATTACATAGGCTCTTCGGGTTCGAGTCTCCGGTCGGCCAATGAAGAATTAGAGGAATTTATTTCTGGTGATAGAAATTCATTTCTCGGTATAATGTGGTTCTGGATTCCCACAATAAGCTGTAATCCTTCAGGCCAGCTCAGTGGTCTGGTTAAACTAAGGTATACTTAACTTAGGTTCTTTGCAGCGTGCCTCCGGTCCCTAGTTTCAACCCTTTTCGTTCCTTTTACTGTACCTCCTTTCATATTCTCTTTCTTCCACCCTCTCCTAACAGTTGATTTATAGTGCAACTGCTTTGAGGTTTTCCTCCTGTTACAACTTTCAGACCTTTTACTGTCAATTTTCGTTTCACCCTGAATGACCTCCGTAGGTCCCAGTGCTTGGCCTCTGGCCTAAATTCTATTTTTCAGCTCAACTCACAGTCCTTGATTTTGCTAGCCCAGGCCAGAGGAAACTAGAAAGGAAATGGACGGAAAAGAGAGACTGGCAATCTCGTAAGAGGCGATAAACTAGCCTTCTACAAAGGAAAGATCTAAAACTTCATCAGGAAAAACAGAGAGATGGAGAATTCCAGAGCCGGACAGCAGAAGTGAAGTAGCACTCACTAACCGATATCAGGAGGTGGTCTGCTTCTCTCAGGGCGTCATTAGAACATTGCCACTTGCACCGAACCTCATGGTTTGTTGCAAGATTAAATAGCTTTTGTTAACATGAGTGTGTTGAGTTTCGTGGCAGAGTTAAATTTAATGGGTCAGCATTAAGACCCAAAACTACAGTACAAAAAAAGAAAAAATATATTTTCAATATTTTCGATAGATATAGAAACCTTCTTAATACGTTGTTCTCCTGACGTCAGCATCTGGTCATGCTATAGCGTCGCCAGACGTAACGATCATGGCTAACTGTAACCAGCAAATAAAATAAAAACTGTTTGAGGCTAGAGGGCTGCGATTTGGTATGTTTGATAACTGGAGGGTGGATGATCAACATACCAATTTGCAGCCCCTAGCCTCAGTAGTTGTTAAGATCTGAGGGCGGACAGAAAAAGTGCGGACGGACAGACAATAGCCATCTTAGTAGTTTTTCTTTTGCACAAAACTAAAATTATACAAGACACTGTAGGAACAAGTTTTCCACTTCAAATTAAAACTCAATATACAGAAACATGTTCCCAGACATCTTTGATATTTTTCTCATTTCACTTTGCACCTTGATAATTTATTCATATTTTCATTTTTTTATATATCATTTTATTAATTTATATCATTTTATCTTCTGTAACTTCTGTTAATATCATAATATTCTTCTTGAATTTTCTGGTGGGTTTTTCTAGGGTTCATCTCTGAATATAATAACTTCTGTCAATAATAATAATAATAATA
>NC_089797.1:3552500-3567500 GCF_040412425.1 Macrobrachium rosenbergii
CGGTCTCTGTATGAGCCGCGGCCCATGAATCTTTAACCACGGCCCGGTGGTGGCTATCTATATCGTTGCCAGAGGCACGATCATGGCTAACTTAACCTTAAATAAACCAAAACTACTGAGGCTAGAGGCTGCAATTTGGTATGTTTGATTATTGAAGGGTGGATGATCAACATACCAATTTGCAGCCCTCTAGCCTCAGTAGTTTTTAAGATCTGCTACAGACAGAAAAAGTACGGACGCACAGACAAAGCAGGCACAATAGTTCCCTTTTACAGAAAACTAAAACTTGTATAATAAGTTTGTTTATAAAAGACAGAGGCAGAGAATTACGGTCATATGTGATGAACAGATTAACTTAAAAACTTTTAAAAAGTTCTGCGGCTACCTTGGTTTAAATAAAATGAAAGTATCCAAATGACGTTTGTATTACACTGGATGAAATGTTGGTGAACACTCAATAAGGATAATCTGTTTCTAAAAGACAAATGAACATAGAGTAATGACATTTTTACCGTCTCAAACTGTGAATTCTGTTCCTGAGGTAATCCATCACTAAAATTTTATGTCAATTATTATTACTACTATTACTGACAATTATGTTTTAATATTTAACTGTTCAACCTGTAGTTTTATCAAATCGCATTTTATACTATCTCCTTTGCATATATTTTGTGTATTTATATGGCCTTGGGCTGAAATAAAAGTATATTATTATCCGATAGAGCATACTCATTTGAAATTCGACAACAGTCTCTTTTATATATATATATATATATATATATATATATATATATATATATATATATATATATATCAACTATATATATATACACATTATTGTTTTTTTGTATTACGTAGATTCATTTAGTGACACATTAAACTGGGGAAAAATTCTCCACGGGGTTTATTCAGACCGGTTTATTTGATAATGTGAAATAAAGTCAGAAACCGCTTGCAACTTTTTCTGAATAAATACATAAATACTCCAACAGATAATCCAGTTTGAATGAGGTCCTTTAGTAATATATATATATATATATATATATATATATATATATATATATATATATATATATATACTCATATATATATTATATATATATATATATATATATATATATATATATATATCAACTTTATCATACAATTGTTCTGTGCATTGGTAAATTACTAAAAAGGACATTTATGTATCTAATGGAGTATTTATTCGGGTTCAGCTTACTTGATAATGTGGACTGTTTATCTATATATTTTTCTATATATATATAGATACCATATATATATATATATAGTAATATATATATATATATATGTGTACATTATGTATAAGCATACGATGTGGGTCATTACTAAACTACAGCTTATGTGGTCAATCTTCTTAGCAGCGGCTGAAACCATAATAATACCGTAATTGTATTACGACATTTTGTTTACAGCGATCGCATACCGCCTGCGGTCACCTCCCTCCCTCCCTCCCAACCTCAACCAAACCCCACCCAGCCACTTCTCTACTACTACCGTACTATTCCCCTAATCCCCCTGCACCAGGTGACCCACCCCTCAACCCCCATCTAGTAAACATCCCTCATCCTATTTCCTCCTCCCCTCCTCCTCCCCTCCTCCCCTACACCAACCCCTCCCAGTGAACCTCGTACACCATGGTCATGACCGTGCGAACTCCAAAGACACCCCTACCCCCGACCCCATCAGCTAATTGCCTTCATATATAACCAGCGTTAGTTTAAACTCGAGTCCGGCTGATCGCCGACGATCTGCGGTGCGAAGGACCGCTTGCTGAGACAAAAGGGGGTCGCCTGGTCTAAAATGGAAGGTGAAAGTCCTCCGGAAACGATGAAGGAAAAAAGGCGTTGGAAGTGGCGCCAGTCGGCAACCGTAGAGGCGGAGGATGGTCGGCGAGACAAAAGGATGAGCCTGAGTATTCAGTTTGTTATCGAAAGGTTTCTGTTAAGTCTCTCTCTCCCTCTCTCTCTCTGTGTCGTGTGTGTGCGTGTGTGTGTGTGTGCTTTTAGGCAATCGCAGCATTCTCCCTGGACGTATTGCCTTATTATACAGCAACACGGACGCCACAGCGATGGTTTATAAGTGGTCAATGATGTGATTTTAACGATCAAAACGACGCAAGAGAAGAAAGAAGAAGAAGAAGAAGAAGAATGCTTCATGTCATTTTGCTACTTGTGCGCGCTTTTTCTCCTCCTCCTCTATCTTCTTCTTCTTCTTTTCATTCTTCAAGGCGTTCCCGTTTCGTTCAGGTGGAACTCCGTCGTGTAACACCACCGCCAGATCTTGTTTTCGGCTTACAAGAAG
Organism: Macrobrachium rosenbergii; assembly: GCF_040412425.1. Lineage (NCBI taxonomy): Eukaryota > Metazoa > Arthropoda > Malacostraca > Decapoda > Palaemonidae > Macrobrachium > Macrobrachium rosenbergii. The sequence continues at coordinate 3,554,826 of NC_089797.1, forward strand.
TCATTCGAAAGAAAGAAAAAGTTAACAAGTTCAAGAAAAAGATTAAGGTGGAGAAACAACCATTCATTCAGGCTGGTGGTGGTGGTGCTGCTGAGCCGCTGCGGTACGACACTCTCGGAATGTGGCGGTTAGCGGCAACCCACCTCCCCCACCCTCCAGGGCCGGGGACCCACCGCCCTGCCCCTACCCACTGTTGTATGTGCATAAATTCGTTTATTCATCGATCAAAGTTCCGGTCAATAAAAACCTTTTTCCGTCCGAAGGTGGTCACAAAACTAAACCGATGCGTCGAGGGTTAAGAAACTAAGTCTAAAGAACGATTATTTAACAGTTTGGAGAAAAATTTGGAAAAAAATTCCGATCGGGCAACCTCGTGTCTCTCAGCCAGAGAGAGAGAGAGAGAGAGGAGAGAGTAAGAGAGAGAGAGAGCGAGGGCGCCAGAGATGAGAATCGACAGTGTTGAGCAAGCGTAGGAAGAGAGAGTGTGCGCGTGTATCTCTTATAACCTGTGGCACTTGCTTTTGCAACATTAGTGAGTGCAAGACCACACAGAGAGTGACAGCTTGCACTCGTCTTCACCTTCGTGTCTGTCCATCTCCGCCGAGTGTTCTGTGCATGTGTGTGTGTTTAGTGTCCAGTTTAGAAAGAAAAAAACGCCCTGAAATAGATTTTTATACACGTTTCTCACACGAAGATAGTATCGTAAGAATAACCCTCTGAAGGAGAAACAAGGAAATATACACGTCATCTTTAGAAAACAAAAAGTTTTTATTTTTTTTCTCTCCTTTTCGTTCTCCAAAACTTCGTGTGTGTGTGTTTTTCATTCTCTCGCACTTCGCTTCTTCATTATGAAATACCCAGTTTCGTCCGGGCACCAGATAGAGCGAGGAGGCAAGAAGACGATTTGTCGGTATAGATCAAAGGTTTGTGTCTACGAGGGAAGATAACTTATCTCTTTTTGTGGATTGCCGAAAGAGGAGGAGACTTTCTTCCCTGTTATTACTTTATCTTCCACACAAGCGCCCGAGACGAATTCTTACTTTTATAATAATAATAATAATAATAGTAATATAATAATATTATACATACAAACTGAGAAAACTTTAGAAGGAGCAGCTTGATGATGTCGTTTCATTTTAAAAGAGTCAGTGTACGGAGAGTACTAGTGGTTTGTGTGAGGGTTCTTTTCAATTTTATTTATGAAAGCCAGTTTGTGAACTTCGGGCCATGTTTTAAATTGATGTTGTTGCCCGAGCCATGGCTAATTCGTTCGTTAAATGGGCAGACAAATTCCTCAACGGTTATAAACACATCAATGGTGAGTATATCGTAGTACCATATCCCTGTAGAGATTTAACTTGTGTGTATCAAACTTCATACTATTCTATTTTAATCCCCTGACTTTTTTTTGGTCTCTCTCTAATGCTTGTAACATGTGTTGAGTTGTTGTAGTTGGTAATAATGAACGTACTTAATGAATGTCTACTTAAAATCATATGTTTATTGCACTTATCAATTGTAAACTTAACATAGTCCCATATTCCTGCACCAATCTAAACTTGTAGATCAAACTTTATATCTACCTATCTGTTGTAACCGACAATTTAGCATTATTCTAATGCCTGTAACATCTGTGTTAAGTTATTTGTAGTTATGAATAATGAAGCTACTTAACGAATGTCTGTTTAAATCAGTTGTTTGTTGTAGTTATAAGCAGAATTTGCTTCTAGAAAGCCTACATAGATCAGGAGAAGTAAGAGAATCACGTGCTCGCAATGCTAATTAACAAAGTTTAATGTCGGAATAATTATCTTTGAAATAGTTTGCAAACTTGTTAATAATCAGTTTAACTAGTGTTAAATATAAAGTGTTAAACTTGATAAAAACAAAATGTTAAATGTACTGGTCGTGTATATGTTTTTTGTGTATGTATGTATAGAGAGAGAGATAGAGAGAGAGAGAGAGAGAGAGAGGAGAAAGAGGAGAAAGCACCGACCTGAATGTGTCATTAAAAGTATGGTCCTCTCTCTCTCTCTCTCTCTCTCTCTCTCTCTCTCTCTTCTCTCTCAATGATGTTGTCAGTTTATCCTAGCAAAGGGTACCGCTGAGAAAAAACTCCTGCTCTAAAACCCCTTGGAGGAACTACCGATACCCCTGCCCAATACCCTCCTCCTTCCCTTCTCTCTCTCTCTCTCTCTCTCTCTCTCTCTCTCTCTCTCTCTCTCTCCACTTCCTCACGGCTATCTGTGAATACTCTTCAATGCACAACCCTCATCTCCTGGTCCTCTCATCCGCTCACGAATTATATGTTTCTTTGACTTTCGCTCAAGTAAGTGTCTCTGTGTGGACCTTTCTACTCTGTCCCTTTTTTTTCTTTATATATTTATTTTCCCGCTTCTTCTTCTTCTTCTTCATCTTCTTCTTCATCTTCTTCTTCTTGTCGCGATACAGTTTTGTTAGCTTGCTTTCGGCTGTTTGACGTCACTTGAAAGGGTTGAATGACTAAGAGGCGAACAGAAAGATTTTCTTTTTTGTTGTTGTGTTATCATCATGAGTTGGCTGTTTATTTATTTATTTATTTTCTTTTCACCTCGGCCATTATGTAATAAGTCGGTCCTAAGCACCTTCTGCTTTGAGAGGAGAGAAAATGAAAAGGCTACGTCATGTTTTTACCCGTTCTATATTTGAGTCTACCCTGAGGTGTTTGCATGTAACGCCGCGTGTGATTTCATGTTACTCCGTTTGCTTGTTAGCCTGTTTTTTTTAGCCGGCGCTTTGGGCTCGCAGAATTAGAAAGTTTATTGAAATTATGTTCGTGGCGTCGCGTTGCAAAAGTAAACACGGCATACCGGTAATCATGATCTGCGGACACTTGCTTCCTTCAATAGGCCTATATGCGAAGTTCCCGTTAACGCTCCGATAGGCCTAGAAACTAAGCCAATGTACGGATTTTTATCATTGCGTATTTATATTTTGTATTTTTAACTTACAATCGCAACATGAGAAAATATCTATAACGCAACGGCTGTTACCGTCAATTGCAAATCAACGTACCGATATATGTTTTTAGCCATGAAACCTTTATAACTCATGATGTCAGTCCTACGCAATGTCATATCAGTTTAACGGACGGAACCTGCTGTATGATAGAAGTTAAGGAAATGAATAAGCAACAGTACAGTAATATACATAACGTATAAGCGCATCAGCTTACGCATGTCCTCATTTAGAATATTATAGACTTATTGCATAAAGTTATGCAGACCTATATATAATGGTTACTTTTTGCTCAGAGATATTTAGACGTATTTTACTCAATCGATGATTTAGCGTATACTAACATTACGTGCAATCTTTTATGTTTAAAAATATCGCTGCACGTAACCCGAACTTATTGCAATATATTTAGAAGCATGGAACTGCATTAGACCTACTGAGCAAGACACCAAGTTTAAAAAGATTGAAATCCAGGCGCGCAGAGCTTACGCGTTACCCCAGGACCAACAGCCCCATTTTAATCAACAAAACGAGTAGAAAACGCTGGCATAAGGCCATTTCATTTCAGTCTACAAGAAGAAGAAGGAGAAGAAGAAACAGAAGAGTTTGTCGAGGCCAGACAGAGCGGAACAGGGAGGTCATTTTAAAAGCGTCCTCAACAACGGAAGTTATCGAACCACAATTTCAAAGGTCATTGAAACTCTGGCAGGAAAGAAGATGCTTGTCAACAGTTTTGTTTATTTATTTATTTATACATTCATCCATTTATTTATTTGTTTGTTTGATGGGCCGTTATCGGTAGGTACATGGACTGTGCGCGTTCGTTGAAAGCAGTTTTATTTACTTTTGAAGGTTTCGCTAGAAGATGGAAAGTCTCTACCGTGCTTCTTTGAAGTCAGACGATTGACTTTGTAGATACATTGGTTTAATATTCATTCGAACGCCGTTTATTTTATATAAAAGAAAACTTTAGCGTTTGTCGCTCACCGATGGAAATGCAACAAACAAACAAACGTAGTAGCAAGACCGTTAAACCTACTTGTTAAAACAAATAACTCTTGAAAAAAAATTCGTTAGTTTTTTTAGCCGAGGAGCCTATCTTATGAATTAGTCTCACTCCGGTGAGGATTACCTCGAGAGGCCCTCCCGTTTACCTCTCGCTTAATAAGTCGGGAATAGTGACTCTCTCTCTCTCTCTCTCTCTCTCTCTCTGTGCTTTGCTTGTACTTATAGATTTTTTTCGCTAATAGCGCGGTGTTTCACACAAACACGCGAGCGCTGCCGTGTTGAAATTGTAATTAAAAATAGCATTACTGTCCTTAATATTGTCTTAATTTCATTCTTTCCTCCAATATTGGTCGCGAATTTGCATTTGTTTTTTTATACTTTTAATAACTGATTTCGGTTAAGTCTAACGATGAAAAAAAGTAGGCTCTACCATGACATCATAGCCCTAACAGATGTACGGGATTTTGGCAATTTCTATTTCGCATTTTGCGATTTATTTTTGACGTTCAGGTCGATTATAATTCGTATCTGAACCAACCATATCAACAGGTGGGAAAATCCCATGCAACGAGACAGGTTATATGTTTCATTTTTAGCCAGCTCAGTTTATCATTATTAGCCCTTTGGGACTTTCTCTCATTGCGAGGGCATATTTATTCTCCGTGGAAGGATGAGATCGATTCTCGGCCGGCACTGGTTTGGAGTTTTGGTTTTTCTGGAAGAATCAACGCTGGAAACATTGTTAGCAGATTTCATCTCAAAAGTGAGGTAATAGATAATTAGAGCATTTTTATTTTTATTTTACGTAGGTCTATATGCGCCAGTTTTGCGCGCGCTTTCATGCCTATTTATTTATTTATTTATTTCGTTTCATTTCCGGTGGGCAGTTAGACCTACATTGGCACCGGCGTAAATATGTTAAAATATGTCTAGTCAACCAAACTTTGTCGTCAGGCTAATTAACTTTAAGCTCACTGTATATATATATATATATAGCCATATATATTCTAAGAAATGCGTAGAGTGTGAGAAACTTTATTATTACTTTTAGAAAATTATTATTATTATTATTATTATTATTATTATTATTATTATTTCAATGGTATTATCAAAAAAGGAAATAAACTAAATTAAGATAAGAAAAAGGAAAATACACCGACATAAAAACTGTTTTCTTACTGCAATTAACTTATGTTTATTTGTCGCAATAGTAGACTTACATGATGGAACGCCGAATGTACCTGACCTAGTACACTATTATTATTATTATTATTGTTATTATTATTATTATTATTATTATTATTATTATTGATGATTTAGTAATTTTCTTCAAGGATATCTGCATTGCGATGTATTATATTACTGAAGTGTATTTTTTCATAGTTTTTTCCGCCCAAAAATCATTTGAAATTCAATGTTCGTTTTAATACTTGTAACTGGAGCAGAATATTAGACTCAGTATAAAACAAGTGCAAAAAATGCGCCGATGTTTCTTCGGCGCAAGCGAGTTTTCTGGTACAGCCGCTATATAGAACCAGAGGCCACCGAAAATGGATCTATCTTTTTCGGTGGTGTCGGTATAATGCTGTGAGCTGCGGCCCATGAAACTTTAACCACTGCCGGTGGTGGCCTATCCCTATATCGCTGCCAGAAGCACGATTATGGCAATTTAATCTTAAAATAAAAACCACCGAGGCAGAGGGCTGCAATTTGGTATGTTTGATGATTGGAGGGTGGATGATCAACATACCAATTTGCAGCCCTATTCTGTAGTTTTTAAGATCTGAGGTGGATAGAAAAATTGCGAACAGACAAAGCCGTGCACAATGACTTCTTTAAAAAAACTGAAAATCTTGACCAATTGCCCCGCACGAGACCGCTAACACTTATAGCAAGTCCTTGATATGCCTTCATACCCTTGGGCTTTCCATTTATCGGCCCGTAGGGGATAAACGCCGTCGAGGCACACTCGTGCGGTGCACTGTAGGCATTAATAGTTGTTCATGGCTGTGTCCTTCGGCCCCCAGCTGCAACTCCTTTCAATTCTTTTACTATACCTCTGTTCATATTCTCTTCCAGCCTCTCCTAACCATTATTCACAGTGCAACTGCTTTGAGGTTTTCCTCCTGTTACACCTTTCAGACCTTTTTACTTTATTTTCCCTCCCAGCGCTGAATGCCCTCATAGCTCCCAGTGTTTGACCTTTGGCTAAACTTCATATTCTACGCTATTCTATTCATTGGCTTATAAGTTAACAGCCACGTCAGAAAAAATTAATAATAACTCAAGGCATTTATTCCCAAAAAATGCGATGCAGCTATGCAGTTTTATATCATTAAATGCTTAACTTCATGATATTTTTAAATGTGAGTGAATCAAAATTTCATAAGAAAGTTCACAGGGAACAAATAGCACTTATAAAAATTATATATATGTATATATATGTATGTCAATAATTTTCTAGTGTAATATATCAAAAATAATAAAAAATACAGTACTCTTTAACTGGACAGATATGTAAAAAACTTAACTGGATGATAAATTCACACGCACACACTTCAGTAAAACATATCACGTACATATCGACAACTCATCACATATTATCACAGACTTAAACAACCGCAGCAGTCATCCTCCATCCTCCTCCATCCTACCTAGTCTCCCCAAATGTAGTATGTACTTTTCCGTTTCCTGTGTTTAATCAGAGATATATTAAAAAGGGGAAAAAATAAAAGCTAAACAGAAAAATGGTCTTTGTGGTGTGTGATTAACAGACTTTTGTGCTCGAAGACGCCGAGTTCCGTTTGTTTAGGGGAGGAAATAATATGAACTGGGAAATGAAACAAAAGTTTCAGTCGCTTCGTTATTTTGTTTGTTTATTTTCGGTTTCCTGTTATTTATTACTGAATACTGTGTTTTTCATCGTCATCGCTTGCGACGCCGTACGACGCGAAGGATTAATAGTGATAATAATAATATTACTGTATATAGTATTAAGTTACATCCACATTGCAATAAAACACGTGAGAAAATGTCGTGAACACGTAATGGCAATATCGCCCACACATCCACCAAACAGGTTGGATACAAGTCGGCGACATAGCTGGTGGTCCGGACCAGCGCTTCATACGGTTATCAAGCTTTTGCCCAAGATTCCTTCTCCACTTGACCACCTGTCGGTGACTCGTTATCAACCTGTTTGTGATTTGTGTGTGATAAGCTGATTTGTTTCAACCTGTCTGTGACATTGTTTGATGTCGTTGATTTGTTTGCAACCTGTTTGTGACATTTATGTGATATCATTGACTTGTTTGTGACATGTATGTGATAAGTTGATTTGATTTTTTTCAACCTGTTTGTGATTGTATGAGATAAGTTGACTTAATTGCAACCTGTTTTGTGATATGTATGTGATAAGTTCTCCACAAGTTTGTGATATGTTTTACTGAAGTGTGCATGTACATTTATAGATGTTGATAATATTATCTGTCCAATTAAAGGTTTTTCTATTATTTTTAATCTGTTACACTAGAAAATTATTGAATATATATATATATATATATATATATATATATATATATGTATATATATATATATATATATATATATATGTATATATATATATATATAAGTGTGTTGTTATTCCTGTGATCTTTTTCTTGTAAATTCTGATTCACTCCACATTTTTAATAAAATCAGTAAGCTAAGCATTTAATGATATTGCTGCATGGCTGCATCGCATTTTTTGGGGAATGTAGGTCTATGCCTTGCTATACCATGCAGTACCCAGTTTGATGGTCAGGATCACAAATGTCTAAAAAGCACTTTCTGACTTTTTCACTATTAAGTCATTTTATTTTTTCTTATTTTCATTTATCACGATTACTTGCACTCGTGTTATCTTATTCTCCGTATCTCTTCCTCGTATTAACGGCGTTCTGAATTGAATTGAATAGAGTTTAGGCCAAGGTCAAACACTAGGACCAATGTGGTCATTCAGCGCTGAAACGGAAATTGACAGTAAAAGTTTGAAAGGTGTAACGGGAGGAAAACCTCAAAGCAGTTGCACTATGATTCAATTGTTTTGAGAGGTTGGAAAGTAAGATGAAGAAAGAGAATACATGAAAGGAGGTACAGTAAAAGAACGAAAGGGGTCGCAGCTAGGAGCCGAAGGCACGCTACAAAGAACCTTAATGACTGACGCCACTAACTTCTACGGGTTAAATATTTGCATTTTCATTATACCAAATATTTTGGGTGAGATTCCTAGCCCTACGCTTCTCCATTCCTGGTGGCGACCAGCCATAGTCGACCAATGACCAGGCGTCCATATTTATGCAGAGGTCAGCAGAAACTCGATAAGTCCAGAAAAAATTCTTTCGAAGCCAAACCAGACTTTACACGAAAACAGGTTTATAAAGCGCCGTATTAATCTTTCTACCCTCTCCTCCCTTAAACTTTTATGTACTTTGGTACACCCCGATACACCTACTCCGTCTAACCCGCCCCTCCCCCCTCTCAGAAACAGGTCCAGGAATCTATAATCCTGACCAGGTGTGGGCTAGATCACTATGAAGTCAAATTTTAATACTCCTATTTGGATTGCACTGTACAGCCGTTACTGATACCATTACTTAGATAGGTTGTGATTCTGTAGTATTAGCTTATCAATAAAGATTTTATTATTATTATTATTATTATTATTATTATTATTATTATTCATAGACTTTTAGCTCGTGCTATTGGAAATTTTACATGTGTGTATACGAGTGTGTTATATATATATATATATATATATATATATATATGTATATATATATATATATATATATATATATATATATATATATTTATATTATAAAGTACAACGAGATATCAATTGTTTTATTTTAAGTTACAACGAAATTTAAGTAATTTCTTTGTTTCAGACAGTTTTTCTAACATCATCTAATCATCGCCGTGACTTACAAACTTTGTTTATCCTTTCTTCTGTTCGTCGGATCTGGGCTACAAAAAGGACACTGGGGCTGAAGAAAGTAATGAAAGTAAAGGAAATGAAGCCATAGAATAGTTTTTAAATAGGACTCTCTTCTCTCTCTCTCTCTCTTTCTTCTTCTTCTTCTTCTATACGACTTATATCGAAAGTCCGCAATAGCGTCAAATAGGTCCCAGGTCCTGCGGAGTAATTTGGGCAGGGAGGGTGAGGGGTTGGGAGAAAGGGGTCGTAGGCTAAAAAGGACTGTAGTAGCATCCTGTGTGTGTGTGTTTGTGTGTGCGTGCATACGTGCGTGCATGTGTATGTAAAGTGAATGATGTATTTCATCAACTGTGTTGTATGTTGATCATTCTTATATTGTGGGTATTAGGCCTAGTAGTACTTTTCGTGTATATAATGATAAATAACATTAATCATTATACAATAATATAGCGTTTTAAGACAATGATCATAGTATTTATTATAATAATAATAATGACTCTGAATTGGCATAAAGTTCATGGTAATGATTGTTGAAATTACCATCGTTTCTTGTTGCGAATTTATAGGCTATGTGGTGGTTCTGGATGGTTCTGGTGGGGGAGGATGGGTTCATCATTAGGTCCTCCACCCCACCAGCCTCTTGTTTGCGGCCTTCTCCCTCCCCAAAACCCCCTCCCTGTACCCCCTTCCCCAATACTTCCTGGTACGACGGCAGTGAAAGCCATCTATGGTCCTATGGGCGAGAGAGACTTGTATAGCCCCTTCTCTCTCTCTCTCTCTCTCTCTCAATATACTTTTGTATTGTGGTCTTCTTTGTAAACCTTTTCAATGTACAGTAATTCATTCATTTCTGTAAAACTAGACGCTGAGGTATTGTGAAGACCATGTTGTTTGTGTTCGTATCTTCATTTTGAAATTTATTTCGTTTATTATGTGTTATTTGAGGCCACATGCATGTGTGTATGTGTAACAACTTCCAGATGAATATGTGAAAAAGCCCACGCACATACACAAACACGCACATTGTGTGAACGTGTGCATGCCCAGCACATGGAAGAAGCCACATGTCTGGCCGGAGAGAGACAATCTGTGGAGCCTATAACTTAACTGCTCTGTGGAAGACGTTGAGGCTCTCTCTCTCTCTCTCTCTCTCTCTCTCTCTGTCTCTCTCTCTGTGTGTGTGTGTGTGTGTGTGTACGCCTACCATCTGGGGTAAGGGGGGTGGTAGTAGTGGTAGTGGTAGTAATAGTACTGACAATGAAACTAAGCGACCGGTGTGGTTAAGAACCTTCCTGACTGAACCAAGAAGTATATACTCTCTCTCTCTCTCTCTCTCTCTCTCTCTCTCTCTCTCAAGGAGGAGGGAGGAGTAGGAGGTGTTTATAATAATGTTTCTCACACCAGTAAGGAAACAAAAGAGCAAATAGGATAGACCTTCCGTCTCAAACGTGTGAATGCCAAATATTGACGAGCGAAAGTCAGGAACTTAGACCGATATTAGCCTCTCTCTCTCTCTCTCTCTCTCTCTCTCTCTCTCTCTCTCTCTCTCTCTCTCTCCAGTAGGGAAACAAAAGTGCAAATAGCATGGTCCCTCCTTTTCAAACGTGTCCGAATGTTTTCAAATTTTGATGGTGGAAAGTCAGAAACTTAGAATATTAGTGTCTCCCTCCGTTTCCAAGGCTCTCTCTCTCTCTCTCTCCCTCTCTCTCTCTCTCTCTCTCTCTCTCCAGTAAGGAAAGAAACGGGCAAATAGGAAAGGCTTTCCTTTCAAACGTGTCCGAATGCTTTCAAATTTTGACGAGGGAAATCAGAAACTTATACGTTTAGTGTCCATCCTTTTCCAAGGCATCTCTCTCTCTCTCTCTCTCTCTCTCCTCTCTCTCTCTCTCCCTCCTCCAGTAGGGAATAAAGTGCAACAGGAAAAGGCCCTCTTTTCTTAAAAGGTGTCCGAATGCTTTACATTTTGATAGTGGAAAGTCAGAAACTTAGACCAATGTTAGTATAGTGTCCATCCGTTTCCAAGACATCTCTCTCTCTCTCTCTCATCTCTCTCTCTCTCTCTCTCTCTCTCTCTCTCTCTCTCTCTCTCTCTCTCTCTCCAGTAGGGAATAAAGAGCAACAGGAAAGGCCCTCCCTTTCTAACGTGTCCGAATGCTTCCACATTTTGATGGTGGGAAAGTCAGAAACTTAGACCAATATTTGTATAGTGTCCATCCGTTTCCAAGGCATCTCTCTCTCTCTCTCTCTCTCTCTCTCTCTCTCTCCAGTAGGGAATAAAACACCAATAGCAAAGGCCCTTCTTTTCGAACGTGTCCGAATGCTTTTCACATTTTGATGGTGGAAAGTCAGAAACTTAGACCTATGTTAGTATCTATCTGATTCTCAGATCTCTCTCTCTCTCTCTCTCTCTCTCTCTCTCTCTCTCGAGGTATGAATGGACAAGCAGACCTGCCGTCACCCATACGAATCGAGGAGAACCCGGAGGAAATTCGGCAGCCACAAGGTCGCATATGACACATTGTTTATGCTGTAACTGTACGCAATTAGGAGGCGTCTTGGAGTGTAATCAACCATAAAATTGTTCAGTGCTGAAGCTGAATCTTAAAGAAGCTCTCTCTCTCTCTCTCTCTCTCTCTCTCTCTCTTCTCTCGGGCCTCCTAGTGCGCTCGATCCCAGCAAGGGAGAACGAAGTCTATTATGTAGGCCTATATATAAGAGCCTTTCGTTTCAAACTGAGTACCGTTATTCCTAATGACTTAAGAAGGAATTAGTACCTTTATTATGAGAGAGAGAGAGAGAGAGAGAGAGAGAGAGAGAGAGAGAGAGAGGAGGAAGAATACTTTCTGAACCTTCACTGAATCAAGTTTGTTTATTTGCCAAGAAGCGTCAGCTTGTAGTTAGTTCCTCTTGGCCCTGATGCTGCGGGGAGATATCTCTCTCTCTCTCTCTCTCTCTCTCTCTCTCTCTCTCTCTCTCTCTCTCTCCCATGGTACACAGCCACCTCCCAGCCTGTGCCAGCAGGAGCATTCTGGTCACGATTTTTGGTCTTTGGCAACTCGCAGGACAACTTAAAGTCTTAAACGGTCCTGGTGTGTGACACTGCCGGGGACGGCGTTCGGCTCTAATGAACGACAGACCCCGCCGACGGAGGACGTTAACGAACTGCGGAGCCTCGCAGGACTCGTTGATCCTCGTTCACTTGCAAAGGGAGCTCGCCTGAAATTATTCGAGAGATTTATGGGAAGGCGCTGTGTCGAATAAGAGATGCGCCATCTTGGTGCGCTTTTTTTTTATATTATTTATTTTGTGGCGTTCGCTTTGCTTGGGAGGAGCAGAGGAGAGGTAGAGAGAGAGAGGGTGGGGGTGTGGTTTTTTTCGTTGATTAAGTTTTTTCCGTTGTTTATTTCTTTGTTGTTGTTTTTGAAGACTATATTTCTTTACGTATTCTTATTGTGATTTTATATATTATTAAAAGTCCTATTATCTTGTTAGCATAGTGATGGATTTCATATTTTTATTTTATTTATCTTATATCTTAGTGAAAATGTATCTTGAGTATCTTAGTAGATTATCATTCAATATATCTTAGCATTTTTGGGATGTCAGTATCTCCGGTATCTTATAATATTTCAGTAGTTTTATATTAGTGATCATTCAATGCGATATTATATCTTGAATCATTATTAGTAGTA
>NC_089797.1:3572500-3575351 GCF_040412425.1 Macrobrachium rosenbergii
TAGTAGCTGCAGAAGCAGCAGCACCTTCCCATTATTTATTGATATTCCGTTTGCATTCGCTTTGTGAGAAGGGGCCGTCCTTCCATTGCTGATTGTCTGTTTACTTAAAACATTCCTTTGCGCTCCTGGTATCCCAGGGGAGAGAGAGGACTTTTCTACTTATGAGTAGCACTGTGGGTATCCCTGGGATACCCGGTGGGCGGGGTGGGCGAGACTTTTCTACTAATAGTAGCACAGTTGTGTCGTGATCCTGAAATCTAAAATGGACGCGTAGTGTTTTTTTTTTACTTATTTTCTTTATTGTCCTTAAAGATTCCTTTATGGGTTGGTGGAATTGTGGGAGACTGTGTAGTGGTTATTGTCCTTTGGTTTAGTTTATTAATCAGGTGAAAGTCTCATTCATTTTATTGGGTTGGGTTTTTTTTCGAAGATCGTTAAGGAAGAAGTTCGTGAATGCTTATAAAACGTGTGTATGTGAAAGAAGAGAGAGAGAGAGAGAGAGAGAGAGAGAGAGAGAGAGATTTTAATGTCCATGAAAGCACACACTCATTGTGCTTTATATTTATATATATATATATATATATATATATATATATCTTCTTTCTTCTTTTAACGTGCTTTTATTCCCATTTTTGTATGGGGGTAAGCATGATGCCTTCTTTTGAAGGACTTTTTGATTTGGCTTTGGGGTAGACCTGTGGTTAATATATATATAATATATATACAGTATATATTATATATATATATATATATATATATATATATATATATATATATATATATATATATATATATATATATATATATATATATATATATATATATATATATATATATAAACTTCTTGACCCATTTCTCACTAACTGAGTTTGAGCTACAATATATCTTTTTTGATTGGTCTGAGTAAAGTTAGTTTTGATGTTAGCACACTCTATTCGTTAAACCTCAAAACCTGCAACTTATTGTAGCACGTTAAAAACAGCCAAATATAAAGGTCGGAATAACGAGTTGAAGTTAACCAAAAACAAACATCTGTATGGTTTCTAATAAAAGAAATTCATAGTCACTAAAAGTAACTACGTTAAGTCGCGTTTCCAACGGTAGGTATGTGGTTTGTTGTTATTTATACAAACCACTGTTCAGTAAAGGATAATTTTGACGGTCACATTTGGATTTATAGGTACGCTGCATGTATGCATGTATTTAAAATGAGCTTAATATATTATATCATTCCGCAAGTGAAAGAACTTCTGTAATACAAATACGAAACACCAATCCGTGACTTCAAGTTGGAACGGTTATTTTTTTTTGTAGGCCTAGGTCTGAGTCCTGCTTATTGTTGCTACTACAGTAGAGGCTAGTCATAATATTGGCTTAAATAATAATAGTGAATTTAAACATCATTTCATTTAGCCTACGGACCGTGCGCCAGAAATGCAAATGGGTATTATTTTTGTCTAACATTAACAGAGATTATAATAGTCACAACTACACTAATAATTATAATAAAACTATTATTATCATCCTTATTGACTAACGCTAAGAAGCTTGAATATTTTGTTCTCATAGTCTAATATAGGTAAATAGTAGCATAGGCTTCTTTTAGACATAGGCCTATAACTGTTTCCCTGAAGCCTCCTGCATTTGCTTATATTTTTTTCTGTTTGTTTATTTATTGATTTCATCTAAATTAAGTGTGATCCCACAACAGTTGACTCAGTGTTAGGTACGTAATTCCTTGTAGGTCATCATTGAGACGGTTTGAATTTCAGAAACTCGGGATAAGTGTGTATATATATATATATATATATATATATATATATATATATATATATATATATATATATATATATATATATATATGTATATGTATATATATATATATATATATATATATATATATATATATATATATATATATATATATATATATATATATATAAATGAAAAAATAAATAGATGACAGTTCTTAAGATCCCAGAGAGAAATAATCTCTCTCTCTCTCTCTCTCTCTCTCTCTCACTTTTTCTCACTTTTCTCACTCTCGCACACACACTCTCTCTCTCTCTCTCTCTCTCTCTCTCTCTCTCTTTTACACGAAAACACTTTCTTTCTCTCACACTTTCTCACACTTACTCTCTCTCTCTCTCTCTCTCTCTCTGCACGAGAACGATGCTTCAGATCGCGACACTCCTTCGACAGAGAGAAAAAAAGTGAAAGTTTTTCTTCAGGAGAAAATCCCCCCCACCTCATCCGCGTTCACCCGTGTGTGGTTGAGTGGTGGTTCCTGCAATCCGTCGTTGCCGGATTAAATGCATTATTATTATTGCTATTGCTTGGTTGGGTGAACTGGGTGGTTGAGTGACTGGATTGGATTGTTTATGTCGCGTTGTTTACACTTATTCATAAGTTCGGGTGATTCTTTTGTGGGTGACTCTCTCTCTCTCTCTCTCTCTCTCTCTCTCTCTCTCTCTCTCTCTTATATATACACATACACATACAGTATATATATTACTGTATGTACATATATAAATATATATATGTATATATGACCTGTGTGGGTCGGTTGGTAGCGCGCCCTTGCCTTTCAGTCGAAAAACCTGGGTTCGATCCCTGTGAGAGTCAGAAGTTGATTTCTGTCACACACGTGATTGTGTGTAGATTACTCCATATATATATATATATATATATATATATATATATATATATATATATATATATATATATATATATATATATATATATATATATATATATTATACTGTATATACTGTATATGTATACATATATATACGATATATATATATATATATATATGTATATATATATATATATAATTTTATATATATAT
>NC_089797.1:3575851-3578351 GCF_040412425.1 Macrobrachium rosenbergii
CCTCAGTTTTTCCTTGCAGCTATGGAGGGCGGGTTATCTATACGCACGCGCGCATGCGCACACATACACTCAGACACGTACACAGAAATTATAGTAATAGTCGTCAGTTATGAAATATTGGTTATATTTAAAATCAAGGTATTATAACTGGCGACACCTTGGGGAGTTAGTGCCGTCAGTGTACCTCACGCGGTGTACTGTAGGCATTACTTAGGGTTCTTTGCGTTATTTAAGGGTCTTTGCATTACTCAAGGTTCTTTCCATTACTTGAGGTTCTCTCCATTACTTAAGGTTCTTTGCAGCGTCCTTTCGGTCCCTAGCTGCAACCCCTTTCGTTCCTTTTACTGTACCTCCTTTCATATTCTCTTTCTTCCATCTTACTCTCCTAACTGCTGATCCAACATTATTTCCAGCGTTGAATGACCTCATAGATATACCAGCGCTTGCCTTTGGCCTAAACTTTTTACCCCGATTCCAGTTATATGACTTGTGATTCCAGTTCCGGACGATTTGCTGTTTATAACAAATACGCACAGGTACGCATACAGTTACACATCAAAGCTCGCTAGGATGATTTTGGCCAGGAGCTCTGTTTTAAGTTTAGCACGGAAATAATAATAATAATAATAATAATAATAATATAATAATAATAATATTATTATTATTATTATTATTATTATTATTATTATTATTATTATTATTATTACAGTAATAATAATAATAAAATAATAATAATTAAAAATTATTATTATTATTATTATTTATTATTATTATTATTATTATTATTATTATTATTATTATTATTATTATTCAGGAGATGAACCCTTTTCATATGGAACAAGCCCACCATAGGGGCCACTGACTTGAAATTCGGGCTTACAAAGAATATGGTGTTCATTTGAAAGAAGTTACAGGAGATAACAGGAAATAAGAAACAAGAGATTAATCATCAGAAAACAAAGATAAACCAACAAACTGATAAATAAATAGATAAAAACATAAACGAATGATTAAAAGTGCAAGAAGGATTTTTTTAGGATAGAAATTCATTGCATCTTCGCTTGAACTTTTAAGGCTCTAATTGCACAGGATCCCCAGGCCGACTGCTCCACAGTCCGAAGGTTTGGGGAATAAAGGACCTCGGGAACTAAGAATTCCTACATCGAGGCACATTTCCTGCACACTGGTGCTGCCGTTCGGCAAATATGGTCGCTCTCGGCAGGAGAAGAGGATCTGGGATCAATTGTGATAGCGAAAGTTCTCTGTTAAAAGTCCTCTGTTGAGATGCAAGTTACGAAGAGGCAGTACAGACTACGCTAATGAGTTCTCTCTAGACACGAAGTTATACGATCTCTGACTCTCAGTATTTCAAGCAAGTGGCTCTTCTACAGGTACATTCAGAGGCCCATATATTAGCGCACTGGGTGGCTCTCATTTGGGTACATTCGGTGCACGCATCTCGGTGCTTCCAGTGGCTCTTTCAGTGGCTCTTATTTGGATACTTTTAGTGGCCCATCTCTGCATAACTTTATGGCTCACGTCTTAGTGCATTCCTGCTTATTACCGGGTAAGTTTCACGCATCGAAGACTTTCCTTTCAAATGTGGAGGGTGGCTTGGGATTAAAGTGGAAAGGATGAAGTGGAGAAAAATGAGAAGAGAGAATGAAAGGAAATTAAAACAAGTGAAAAATGCGCCGAAGAAACTTCGGCGCAATCGAGTTTTCTGTACAGCTGCTACAGCGTATAATCAAGGCCACCGAAAATAGGTCTACTTTCGGTGGTCTCGGTATGATGTTATTTGAGCCGCGGCCGATGAAATTTTAACCACGGCCCGGTGTTTGCCTATCCTATATCGTTGCCAGAAGCACGGTTATGGCTAACTTTAACCTTAAATACAATAAAAACTACTGAGGCTGAGGGCTGAATTTTGGCATGTTTGATGACTGGAGGGTGGATGATCAACATACCAATTTGCAGCCCTCTAGTCTCAGTATTTTTAAGATCTGAGGGCGGGCAGAAAAAGTGCGGACGGACAGACAAAGCCGGCACAATAGCTTTCTTTTACAGGAAAAACTAAAAAGGTTTTGACGTCTCTTAGAACCTACTGAACCTCTGAAAACACACCATAACCCCACTGAAAGCTTGACAGCACTTCATGAATGAACCTATACGCGCAGTCAGTCTCCTGATGACGAGATGCAAAGTGCTTTTTCGCACAGGAAGAATGCCCTGGGCACAGCTGCCCGCGGTTTGACAGTCAGCAGAAGCCCCCACCCAAACACAAAGGGACCTCTGTACCTGATGAATGATGGGCCTGTAATGTTTTTGAGGACACGAGGAGGATCTTCGCACAGACGTAAGGATACTTTGCTCAAGGAATTTGAAGATGTTGGGTTTATAATGGAGATCAGAGATCTTATGGTTAGGTTTCCGCGTAAGGAATTTGGAGCGACAGTAGGTCACGGTGAGGGGAGTTTTTGTGTGTGTGAGAGAGAGAGAG
>NC_089797.1:3583351-3595851 GCF_040412425.1 Macrobrachium rosenbergii
CGAGACTGGAATCCTGGAACATCAGAGTTAACGGGAAAGATACAGTCACTTTGAGCTGGTATATAATCCAGTCACCAGTGTGAAGCAATCGCCAACTGGAAACTATACCTAGAAATTCCAACAATTCCAGATCTTTCCAGGCCGAGACTGGAATCCTGGAACATCAGAGTTAACGGAAAAGACACAGTCACTGACTGGTATATAATCCAGTCGCCAGTGTGGAAAGCATCGCCAACTGGAAATTATACCCAGAAATTCCAACAATTCAGATCTTTCCAGCCGGGACTGGAATCCTGGAACATCAGAGTTAAGGAAACTGAGTATATAGAAACAGTCACCGACTGGTATATAATCCAGTCGCCAGTGTGGAAAGCATCGCCAATTGAAACC
The DNA here is from genome assembly GCF_040412425.1 of Macrobrachium rosenbergii. NCBI lineage: Eukaryota > Metazoa > Arthropoda > Malacostraca > Decapoda > Palaemonidae > Macrobrachium > Macrobrachium rosenbergii. The sequence continues at coordinate 3,583,742 of NC_089797.1, forward strand.
ATACCCAGAAATTCCAACAACTGTAACCAGATCTTTTTCCAGGTTGAGACTGGACTCCTGGAACACGCCAACCGTCCACCAGCAGTTATCTAGAATATTATCAGGAATTTATACTCGACACATGAGTAATGAAGAGAGGGCGAACCCAAACCAGGCTTCAAAAAAATAATAATAAAATAAAGGAACGAAAATAAAAAAAAAAATAATAAGAAAATGGCGAAAATAAAAGAGTAAAAACGAAGGTCTGAAAAAGCTCGCGTGAGAAGATGTTGAAATTAAAAGGCAGGGCGGAGGGAGGAGATTTCATAATTAATAATTGTTATGGAAAGATGCATTGTTTTTTTATTTTTTTTTTTTAGAGGAGGCGGCGTTCATGAACACTTCAAAGAGGGGATGGAAATTGGGGATAGGTAGAAGGGGAGGAGGAATGGAGGAGGAAGAAAGTAGATAGAAGGAAAGTTGAGAGAAAGGTAGAGAAGATAGAGATGAATAACTATAAGAATCAGAGGGAGAGAGAGAGAGAGAGTTGGGTAGGAAAAGAAACTAAAGAATAATTAGAGGAGCTGAGATGGAATGAAAATAGGTAGAAAATTAAGAAAATTCGATGAACGAAGCAGTAGATAGAAAGGAAAGGGAGAAAGCCAAGAGGAGGGGGGGAGGTGCAAGGGAAAAAAATCGAGGGAAAATAGGGAAAAGGAACAGAAGAAAGGGGAAAGTCAGACAAAGGAAAGGAATCAGAGGTAGATACGATAACAACGAAAGTGGAACCGAAAGAACAGATGGAGAGAGAGAGAAAAGATGGAGTGAAGGGGAAATATTTAAAAGATAATAATAAGAAATAAAAAACAATTCACACACACATATATAATATATATATATATATATATATATATATATATATATATATATATATATATATATATATATATTTGTAATAGAGATAAAATCCACGAAGAAACGGAAAACACTGAGTGCTGCGAGGCCTTTCGACGCTAGGTCCTATAGCAGCAGACTACTCCACGGAGGAAACAGCTGCTGAGTAAAGGACCTAGCGTCGGTGTTCACCAGCACTCCAGTGTTTCCGTTTCCTAAATGGATTTTATCTTTATCATCATCGTTCCATATTTTCGTGATTCAGTTATACATGTATATATATATATATATAATTATATATTTATATATATATATACATATAATTATATATATATACATATATGTATATAATTATATATATATACATATATATATATATATATATACACACATATACATATTGCCAAATAATTGCCTGATATGCTGATAAAAGAGCCGGTAATAGGTCATCAACTGGTGAAATTATACGCTAAATGTGAAATGGATAATAGCTATGGGTTAATCATCTGGAAATAGGAAAAATATGATTGGACGGAAGTGGGTGATAAATGGAATATTGATTACAGAGAGAGAGAGAGAGAGAGAGAGAGAGAGAGAGAGAGAGAGAGAGAGAGAGAGATCACTCTCGATTAACCAGATTAAAAAGAGGTTTTGTTTGTCTTGTTTTGTTTTTTTTTCTTTTGAATGGGGAGGGGCTGTGGTTGGGGAAGGAAAGGTTTGTTTAAATCCCCTACCCAACCACCCCCAATGATAGAAAATAGGTTATTGTCGAAATATAGAGATAAAATAAAATTTGCAATTTTAGGAATATAGTGGAATGCAATGCGTCAGGATTTTTAAGATTGTGTACTTCTTTCATTCAAGTCTTCAATATTATTTTCATAAATTCAAACACTTCTTAAACTGCTAAGTCTGTTTACTGAAGGAAATCTTACACTTTCGATAAACAGTATGTCTATAAGTATGAATGTATGTGTATATGTATGAATGTAGGTATGCGTTTCTATGTATGTATATATATATATATATATATATATATATATATATATATATATATATATATATATATATATATATATATATATATATATATATATATATATATATATATATATATACACTTATATATAAAATTATATATAAATGATAAGATTATATATATATATACACTATATATATATATATATACATATATACATATACATATATATATATATATATATATATATATATATATATATATATATACATATATATATCTTTTCAGATTACTCTAGTCGGGTCCCTTTGTTCCTAATAAGCTTCTTCTATCTTCAACGGTTCAGCTCAAAATGGTTTTGCAGATGTTTTACGAAAGAAATGTGAAACCAGTATTGATTCTTCATTTGTTTTTATATTTATTTGCGTTCTTAGATTAATTTCTAATCGATGGATTGTCGACTGGTTATCGCTGAAAGAGGCTTCATAGTTCCAGAATTTGTATTTTCATGTTCAATTTGTTTGCCTTCCTTTTCGACAACTTGAAGTTCCTGGGAATATTTGTTTTGTTCAACTCTATCAAAATGAATTGAACTGAATATGGAATTTAGGCCAAGGCCAACACTGGGACCTATGAGGTCATTCAGCGCTGAAACGGAAATTGACAGTAAAAGGTTTGAAAAGGTGTAACAGGAGGAAAAACCTCAAAGCAGTTGCACTTTGAATCAATTGTTAGAGAGAGTTGAGGAAAGTAAGACGGAAGAAAGAGAATATGAAAAGGAGGTACAGTAAAAGGAAGGGGGTTTGCAGCTAGGGGCCGAAGGCACGCTGCAAAGAACCTTAAGTAAATGCCTACTTCCCGGTGGGGTCAACTCTATCAGTAACGAATATTGTCCTTCAATAAATGTACAGACAGTGTTTCTTAAGAGTCTCTGAGACATCAGAACTTGCAAGATGTCTTTGAATGGACACCCAATTAAATTTGTCCCTTTTTCGGATTCATTCAGTACTTCTACTTCAGATTCCCCGAACGTGTCGAGTACGCGTTTAACAAAGTTGCCATAAGTTGCTAGAATGCTTATCCTGAAGTGATAAAATCTACTTGTAATAATGTGTATACACACACACACACACACACACACACACACATATATATATATATATATATATATATATATATATATATATATATATATATATATATATATATATATATATATATACAGTATATATATACATATATAGTAATTTCATAGTTACCATAAGTTGCTAGAATGCTTATCCTGAAGTGATAAAATCTATTTGTAATAATGAGGTTTCATGACTTCGTGTACATTCTTCTGTCTTCTGTCAGCGATTGACAGGAAAAGGTCATGGAAACCTCCTTGCAATTGACCTGAGGTCACAAGAAAGATTTGGTTTGTAATCTCATTAGTTATTGCCAGCGTTCACCATAAACAACATTGCTGAGATATTCACGATGTCGTGGAAAAATTGTTGTATAATAACAATCCACAATTATATGGATATTACGGTTTATTGAAATAATTGTGGAAATTTATTGTAAACAACATTAGTAACAAAACTGAAGTAGTGTAATTTTGTACTTTTAAGAAATATATAGGATAATCTGGTGCATATTTTGGCAAATTAAGAATTCTTCTTAACGCCAACTTAAAGCCACTGATTTCATGCAAAGCAAGTTCTTTGCAAGCAATGTCTGGTGGTCGACACCATAAAGGGTATGCCTTAACATTTTTTTTTTTTTTTGGTCAAATGAAGAGAGAACCAATCATGTTATCTTTCTTTGTTCTTGATCATTGGGAAAAGCATATGTTATCTTTTTGTCAGGATGAAAAGATCATTATGTTATCTTTTTGTACCAGGTTAGAGATGATTAGAAGGACCTAGAATATATTATAGACTTTTAGCCCTAGTTAAAGGGACCTGGACCTCATAATATTTTCTGTTTTTGGTCTGAATTAGGACCAAAACATTATCATTTTTAAACACTATTTTCGTGACCAGGCCTTCACTCTTTTTTGTTCCTGGGTCAAGGGGGCTGGTGTATATTATTTCCTCTGGGCCAGGTCAAATAGACAAGTAAATTTTGTTTTTTCGTATTATTATTATTATTATTATTATTATTATTATTATTATTATTATTATTATTATTATTATTATTCAGAAGATGAACCCTATTCATACGGAACAAGCCCACAGGGATCATTGACTTGAAACTCAAGCTCCCAACGAATATATGGTGTTCATTAGAAAGTAAGAAAAAGTTAAGGAAAATACAGAAAGAAGAGATCTCACTTATTAAAAAGAAAAAAAATAATTAATAAATGGATAAAAATATATTAAAATGCAATGAGAATGGCATTAGGGCAGTAATGCACTGCATCTTCTGCTTGAACTTTTGAAGGACCTGTATAAGTTATCCTTTTGGTCCATATTGTTTTTTGGGCTCAGATTTTCGGTCTGAGGTAAGAGGACCAATGTATGTTTTATTTCCATGAAAGGGGCCAGAGCATGCTGTCTTTTGGTCTCTGGGCTTTAGCCCAGATTTTGGGCTCAGATTTTTCGGTCTGAGGTAAGAGGACCAATGTATGTTTTTATTTTGATGAAAGGGGTCAGAGCATGCTGTCTTTCTGGTCTCTGGTCCTTAGCCCAGATTTTCGGTCTGGGGCTAAAGAGACCAGTGTATGTTTTTATTTTGATGAAAGGGTCAGAACATGCTGACTTTTTGGTCTGTAGTCCCTAGCCCAGATTTTCGGTCTGAGAGTTAAAGAGAACAATGTGTTTCTTTTCCTGATGAAAGTGGGATAATTCAAGTTGGCCATTTGTCCATTTGGTTAGCCCAGATTTTCGGTCTGGGGGCTAAAGAGACCAGTGTATGTTTTTTTTTGATGAAAGGGGGTCCGAACATGCTGACTTTTTGGTCTGTAGTCCTTGGCCCAGATTTTTGGTCTCGTGTTAAAGAGACCAATTTTATCCTTTTCTGGAGTAAAAAGATAACAATTCAAGTTGTCCATTTATCCTCTTTGGTTCTTAGCCCAGATTTTCGGTCTGGGGTTAGAGACCAATTTATGTCGTTTTCGGATTCAAGTGGAACAATTCAAGTTTAAATTTTTCCTTTTGGTCTTTACCTAGATTTTCGGTCTAGGTTTAAAGAGACCAAAGGGTCTTTTTCAGATTAAATTGGAACAATTCAAGTTCCATTTGTCCACATGGTCCTTAGCCCAGATTTTCGGTCTGGAATTCAAAAGACCAGCACATGACCTTTCCGGATTAAAAAGAGGTCACGAAGCACGTGACCCCTGTGGCCCAGACCTAAGCAACCCAGCGCATGCGCGTGCGCGTCACCCTCGTCCAAATCTAGATGGAATAATGTCACCCCGAACAGGGGAAGAAAACGTTTCCCAAAATTATGTCAAGCCATTACTACCTCCTGCTCCCGGCCCCCCCGGACGGCCTCTCCCTCCCCACCCCACCCCACCCCACCCCCACCCTCCTCCATTCTTTACCAAGTAGGCATCAGGACCTTTGTTATTAAAGCCATGCGCTAAATGCTTCTGCTGGTGCTGCTATGAAATTAGTTTCGCGGGGCTAAGAGGGAACACCACAGCCATGGTGGAGGCGCAATTAGGCGTGATGAACGGCCGCGTTCACCGGCCCAAATGAAAGGGGAGAGGGAGGCCGCGTTCATACGGCCTCCACGGGCTGCTTTTACCACCACTTGATGGGGGGACCCAGATCGAGGCCATCAAAGGATGTCTTAGAATAATAATGATGATGATGATGATGATGATGATAATGATACCGGGTTAATCCGGGAGAGCAACAGCAATGGCAGGACAAGCAGGAACAGCACAGGAACAGCAACAACAACTGCAATAATTGCTGCGAAAATTAAGAACAAGGTACGGTACAGGTAGAATTAACAGCGGTCGAGAAAGATCACGCAAGCAAAATAATTGTTTGGATAAATTCGGTATAAATAAGGCGTAGATATTAGGTATCAAACTTAATATTACAGGCAGCCTTTTCATACTCACATACTGAAGTTGATACAAGCATGCACGAAAGTATGACTTTGGGTATTGATATACGCGGGATTTTTAGGGCACTCGAAAGCTTACAGTGACATCAAGGGTTTATAGTCAGTTTGGAAGAGTGTGATACTTTTTCTGTCCGCCCCCAGATCTCAAAAACTACTGATTCTGGAGGGCTGCAAATTGGTATGTTGATCATCCACCCTCCAATCATCAAACATACCAAATTGCAGCTCTCTAGCCTCAGTAGTTTTTATTTTATTTAAGGTTAAAGTTAGCCATAATCGTGCTTCTGGCAGCGTTATGGGTACCACCAACACAGACCACCACCGGACCGCGGCTGAGTTTCACAGGCCGCGGCTGAGAGTTTCATGGCCCGTGGCTGAAAGTTTCACACAGCATTACACGCTGTACTTTAGAAAACGTGAGAAAACGTGATTGTTTATTACATTTCCTCTTTGTCAGTCTTTATTTGGTGTGTTTTCCGTTTCTTCGTTTATTCGTTCTGTATTTTTCTTTTCCAATTTTTCTCTGTTGTTCCTCATTCGCCGGATCTTCCGCCTTTGGCAAACAGTTTAAAAATAAGAAGCCCGACTTAGCTTGTAATAAATGGCCCTCTGATTAATAGTCTCAGGGAGAGAGATCGCTCCCCTCTCTCTCTCTCTCTCTCTCTCTCTCTCTCTCTCTCTCTCTCTCTCTCTCTTTCTTTGTACTGTGTGAAACGGTCGTTCTGTTTTCTGTTTTATATATGTATATATATTCATCCTTTATATTGTTTTTATATATATATATATATATATATATATATATATATATATATATATATATATATATATATATATATATTATTTATATCTATCTATCTATCTATATATCTATCTATATATATATATATATATATATATATATATCAAATATATATATGTGTATGTTTATAAATTTAATATATATACACATATATTATATATATATAAATTCATATATGTATATCAAATATATATATATGTTTATATTTATATATATATATATATATATATATATATATATTTATATATATACAGTATATGTATACATATAATGGAAAGACATCAATGGACTGTTGTTTATGTATTTAGGAAAACTCACATTCCAGGCGAACAGAACGGCTGTTTCACACAGCACAAAGAGAAAGAGAGAGAGAGAGAGAGAGAGAGAGAGAGAGAGCCACCATTTAGTATTTATTGCTGTTTACCCTCGCAGCAAACATCAGATGGTGACGTAAGCTCACAGCATCCCGAAATGTCAAATGAATAAAAAAGGAAATATATTATCGATTCCTATCTCTCAAACGTCGTCTATACGTCACGTATGTGTCCCCGAGATGTAAATATACGGAGAATTTTATTAGTTTCTTGAGATATGTCTATACGTATGATAAACTGAGGAAGTGTGCAAGAATGAGCTTTTCTGAGACGAAACGACAAAGTTTACCTGTATTGTGCAGGAGGCAATAGTTAATTATAGATGATAATTACTTATATATATAAATATATATATATATATATATATATATATATATATATATATATATATATATATATATATATATATATAATATATAATATATGATATATATATATATATATATATATATATATATATATATATATATATATATATATATATATATATATATATATATATATATATATATATATATATATATATATATATATATATATAAAGTAAATACATCTTAAAAAGAGCAAAACTGTAATCTCGTAATAAAAATACATCATATTTTCCAAGGACTTTCTTCGTAACGTAAAAAAAAAAAAAAATGAAACCCATTTCATTACTTCTCAACTTCAATTGGTAGAACAAAAAACAACTCTTATTGTCATTTTCTTACATCAAAAAACCACCGCGGATTAAATGTTCAAAAAAAAACTAGAGAAAAAGACAAGTCTGTAATAAATGACAGCAGATTAAATGGTTAAAGAAATTAAAAAAAAAAATTAAAAAATTACAGGAACGTCTCATCCGAACAGAACGCCATTTCATAAGGGAATGTCATTTGCGTTATAGGTTATGTTTTCAAATGTCATTACCATTTTACAGGACCGACCAGTCACCGTGAACAATAAAGATATAATGTATTTCTTGTTTATCAAAAGGTAAATCGACATTCTTTTGTTTTTTCTTTTATTTCTCGCATTTTTTTTAATTTATTTCTTATGCCTCGTTGCTTATATCATTGCTTGCGAGATTACCTTTCTCCTTTCCAGGTATCTTCTTATTTGCCTTTCGAGGTTTTTCACCTTTTATTTCACCTTGTTATCGTTATTGCCTTTTAGTTTGGTATATTCTCTTTTTGTTCTCTATTTCTGTGTCTCTGTATTTCTTAATATTCTTTGTTATGTCTTTGTTAACATCTGTCCAATTGTCTTTTTTTTTTCAAGGTTTAATATAATTCAGGTAATCATTAGCATGACTGACAATATTGCTTACCTAACTTTTACTAAGGGAATTGGCGTCTCATTTTATCATCAGCCTGACTAATAATAATGCTTACCTACCTTTTACTAAGGGAATTGATGTCTCTTTTTTTCCATCAGCCTTACTGACAATAATGCTTAATTAACTTTTACTGAGGGAATTGATGTTTCCTTTTTCATCAGCCTGACTGATAATAATGCTTGCCTAACTAACTTTTACTAAGGACTTGATGTCTCCTTTTCATCAGCCTGACTGATAATAATGCTTTTACCTAACTTTTACTAAGGAATTGATGTCTCCTTTTTGTCATCAGCCTGACTGACAATAATTCTTAATTAACTTTTACTAAGGGAATTGATGTCTCCTTTTATCATCAGCCTGACAATAATGTTTACTAACTTTTACTAATAATGTCTCCTTCAGCCCCTAATAATAACTTACATTAAGGGAATTAATGTTTCTTTTACTAAGGAATTGGCGTCTCATCAGCCTGACTGACGATAATGCCTACCTAATTTTTACATAAGGGAATTGATGTCTTCTTTTATCATCAGTCTCCTTTTTATCATCAGACTGACAATAATGCTTCCCTAACTTACATTAAGGGAATTAGTTTCCTTTTATCATCAGCCTGACTGACAATAATGCTTACCTAACTTTTACTAAGGGAATTGATGTCTCCTTTTATCATCAGCCTGACTGACAATAATGCTTACCTAACTTTTACTAAGGGAATTGATGTCTTCTTTTATCATCAGCCTGACTGACAATAATGCTTACCTAACTTTTACTAAGGGAATTGATGTCTCCTTTTATCATCAGCCTGACTGACAATAATGCTTACTAATTTTTACTAAAGGAAGTGATGTCTCCTTTTGTCATCAGCCTGACTAACGATAATGCTTACCTAACTTATACTAAGGGAATTGATGTCTTCTTTTATCATCAGCCGTCTCCTTTTTATCATCAGACTGATCATCAGCCTGATGATAATGACCTAACTTTTACTAAGAAATGAGCCTGACAATAAGCTTACCTAAGCAAATCATTTTCTCAGCTGGATTGACGTCCCTTTATCATTTGATAATGAGGAATGAACTTGATGGAGGATTTGATGATTTGATGGAGGATTTGATGGAGGATTTAAAACCGAGATAAATGACGTTGATAATGATAGGGTTTGATGAAGAGAGAAGGAGGAGAGAAGATTAAGAGAATTAAAGCATTAGAGAGAGAGAGAGAGAGAGAGAGAATAAATAAAACTGAAGGATGGATGAGAGAAGAAAAGATCATTTTTTTACAAGGAGGAAATCACTGGGAATTTTCAATAAAATAATAATAATAATAATAATAATGGTAATTATTATTATTATTATTATTATTATTATTATTATTATTATTATTATTATTATTATTATATTGAAAGGGAGAAAACTAGTTGTAAAAATGAAACAGCGCTAACAGTAAAGAATGGAAGAAAAAAACAAAAACTGTTAATTGAGAGAGAGAGAGAGAGAGAGAGAGAGAGAGAGAGAGAGAGAGAGAGAGAAATAAGAGGACAGCCTGGAATAAATAAGTGAATATATGAAACCTTTAGCAACAGAAATTAAAAACAGACAGGGCGAGAAAAGTAATGAAGCATGATCAACGAAAGGTAAATGGAAGTAACGACAAGGAAAGGAAGACAAAAGACAGAGAAACAAAGAGACAAAAGAAGAGTAAATGAAAAAGAAAGAAAATTTGGGGGAAAAAAATAACAGACATTCGAAATAAAAGAGACGGATCGAGAGATGGAGGAGAGAAAGAAGGAAATAAAAGCAAGGCCAACAGAATTACAGAGAGAGAGAGAGAGAGAGAGAGAGAGAGAGAGATAAAGAGAGAAAAAGAGAGGCCTTGAGAGAAAAAGCGAGGCCTTGCGAGAAGAAAGAGGTAGTGTTGGGGGTTTTGGCATCAACAGCCAGGTATAATTACGTTCGGCCGGATCAAAGGCAATACAATGAGTTGCGGGCTGGGCTGTGACCACGGGCAAATAGGCCATTTTGCCTTCTTCCCCCCCCCCAAACTTCCCCCCCTCCCCTTTCTCCTCCTCCTCCCCACTACCCCACAAAAACCCCCCTTACAAGTCCTGACGTCCCACACCCAGTCTTTCTCATCACCACTGGAGCCTCTACTCCCTGTTCCCATCCAACCTCCCTGGAACCCCTGGAATTCCTCCCTAGGGACCCACTCTCACTCTCCTCCCCCATCCACGTCCCCTGGAGTCCTACGCCATATCCCCCTCCACTCACGTAGCCAGTAGGGCCCCGTCAAGTCTGTCTGTCTCACTCTCAGGGACGTATGCCCTTGCGCTGAGGCTCTGAAGATGGTCTTCGCCTACTCGTGGATCCTTGGATCTCATGTCCAGTCCTTATCCTCAGTCCAGGGGCATCATACCAGGTTCTCCCACATGTGGCTCTTAGGCCTCACATCCAGTTCCTATCCACAGTCCTGGAGCTCCATAACAGGTCCTCCTGCACCTACAGTAGCTCTGAGGCTCCACATCCAGTCCCTGTCCTTACTCCTGGAGCTCTAAGACTTGGCTCCTAGGCCCCACCACCCGACATAGATACATTCCCTATCGTCACTCCTGGAGCCTCACACCTGGTGCCCCCACATGAAGCTCTTAGGCTCAAAGTGCAGTCTTTGTCCTTTTGCTGGAGCCCCCCACTAGGTGCCCTAGAACTATAACTAGCTCCACATCCAGTCCCTACCCCTGCCAGTGGAATACTTCACCTGCTCCACTTCATTCTAGGAGCTAAACATGAGGCCCCACAGCTCCAGTTCCTAGCTGCTATACTCCCTCACCCAGTCTCTCATCTCAGTCATGGAATCCCACACCTGGTTCCCCACATTTATAGCTCCTCAAGTCCTCACATAGTCCTTATCCTAACTATTGGAGTTTTATTATATGTGGTCTCCCAATATTCATAGACCCTAGACACTCAACCACTACATCTCTTCCTCCCAGATCGCCTAGACGTAAATCCTAGGGCCGCGTACCTAGTCCCTATACAATTTTCCTATACCTAGCCTTCCCGACAGTCAAAGGCATCCACACTTGATCCGTATCCTGAAACAAAGCACTACAAATGGTCCTTCTACACATAGTTCCTAGGTTCCCACACACTGCCCTTATCCACAATCTGGAGCCCAGTATGGGGGATACAAAGGAAAGCAAAACATTTCTGGAGCTGGGGGATGGTTTGAATGACAGACTCTGATGTTTGTCATCTCCACGCTTCACTACAAACCTTCCAGAGTTAAAATTTTTAAGGATTATTGTAGGTAGTGAATGAAATCATGTAAAATAGGAAATGCAATGGCTGCCTTAGCACTAGTAATATTAGTTGCAATAGAACCCGCTATTATTATTGGAGTCATGTCCCAGAAATGATATCATCAGTGCTTGTAATAGACGCAAATGTTGACGTTTCAGTGTCTGCAGTAATCATGGTAGGAGAAACTGCTTTATGAGCAATGGCAGTAATAGGGAATGTTGCTGTCGCAATGTTTTTAATAGTGGTAATAGCAGTACTTATAGAAATAGTTGTGGTTGGTGCAGCAATGACATTATAGCAGCAGCAGTAGCAGTAGTAGTAGTAGTAGTAGAAATAATAGTAGGAACTTGTGTCTGCTACAATGTACCTAGTCATAATATTAAAAATAGAGGTAGATATGTCATTG
>NC_089797.1:3598351-3633351 GCF_040412425.1 Macrobrachium rosenbergii
GAAATTCTAAAGAATTTTGGGGTTCATTTGAAAGAATTAACAGAAGGTAACGGGAATTACAGAAAGGAGATATCTCTCATTAACAAATTCTAATCAGTTTATTGACAGTTTAGCCTATTCAATCCTGCTTCAAGACTGTCAAGTATACAGACAGTCTCCAGTCTAGTGTTGGAGTAATTCAAATATCCTTATCATCACAGCTGCTCCAGCTTCCTTATCCTTCTCTTGTTTTCCTGCCTGAAAAGGATTCAATCCTTTTGTCTCCTTTGGAATCTGGTATTACCCCCATTTTGATATGATTTCAGTCTGCAGCAAACCAGAGTCAGTTTGAGAATCTATTTTTGCAATTTTTTCAAAAATTATTTTTCATCAGTGGAAGCCAATCCAAGGTATAGTTATGGTACTTGAAAATGAGAAAGATATGTCCATCTATAAGTCAACAAGTAAATAAACAGAAACATATTAAAATAGGTCTATTTTATTATTATTATTCATTATTAGTAAATAAACATATGAACAAACAAAACACATTGATTTGAAATTATTATTATTATTATTATTATTATTATTATTATTATTATTATTATTATTATTATTATTATTATTATTATTATTCTGCTTCAGCTGCATTTATTTTGAAGACTTTTTGTTTATATTGAACAGGTCGCCCGACGTCTTAGTTCCCAATTGCCGCTGCAGGAGGGCCATTTATTTGAAATTATTATTATTATTATTATTATTATTTATTCAGCTGCATTTATTTTTATTATTTTCCTTATTATTCAAGAGAACCCTCAAGCAGAAGAACGTGATTTGTACCCCATTCATATGGAACAAGTCTGTCAACAGGCCACGCCCATTGATTTGAAATTTCATTCTTCTTCTTCTTCTTCTTCTTCTTCTTCTTATAATTATTATTGAAAACGACAATGAAATGGAGATGATATTCGAGACAATCCCCGACTACGACAGAAAGAGTAGATAATTATTATTATTATTATTATTAGTATTAGCTTTATTATTCAGATTCAGAAGGACCTATGCAACTGAACCTATTCAGTTGGAAAATGACAAGCCCGAAACGCGTCGCGGCAACCTAAGCCCAGAATCCAGATTTTGACTTTTCCCCTATGAAATGACAAATTTAGTTGCCGCCAAGAACATAAGGTGTCCTCTGCAATAATATTCAATAGAACCTATTATTATTATTATTATTATTATTATTAGAAATTAACAAGCTCACAGGGGCCACTGACTTGATAATGCCAAAGAACATGCAGGTATTCCTCTGAAATAACAGAAGGTAGAAGAGGTCAATTATTAGAAGAAAAATTAATTAACAAATTAATAAATAAATAGATAACAACGCAAGTGAATTATTAAAACACAGCGGTGTGAGATAAAGGACCTCTGGTAATATAAATATAATATTATCAATAGACAATAAGAACAAAGACTATGCTGATTTCACACCATTCAATGCACGAAGATAAACCGGAAATCAAAAATAATTACGAAAAATTAAATCATTCAAGACGAAACTTTCGCCATTACCAAATTATGGTCAATGATCCGCGTAGCCAAAAAGTAATTATTCTGATGCCACCCTGGCTTTCAAGCAACTGATTCCCCTAGGGGGGTATGGCCGTCAGTGTATCGCATGCGGCGCACTGTGGGCATTACTTAAGGTTCTTTGCAGCGTGCCTTCGGTTCCTAGCTGCGACCCCTTTCGTTTCTTTTACTGTACCTCCTTTCATATTCTCTTTCTTCCATCTTACTCTCCACGCTCTCCTAACAATTGATTCATATTGCAACCACGAGGATTTCCTCCTGTTACACCTTCCAGACCTTTTACTGTCAATTATCGTTTCAAAGCTGAATGACCTCATAGGTCCCAGTGCTTGGCCTATGGCCTAAATTCTATATTCAGTCATTCAATCAAGCAGTTGATAAACATTCTGACAAATGAAAAGGTAAAGTTTCAGGTCCAAATTTGCGAATTTGTAGTTCAGCATAGATCGAATGACAGTAAAACCACCTTGATTCTGGTGGCCGTTGATAGGTGCCAGGTTGTGTAAAGTGTTCGATGCAGATGTAAGTGTTCGAACGAGCACTTGAATGGTCAACAAAAACTATGCCCTTAGCTGCAACCCCTTTCATTCCTTTTACTGTACCTCCGTTCATATTCTCTTTCTTCCATCTAACTTTCCACCCTCTCTTTACAATTGTTTCAACATAATTTTCAAAGCTGAATGACCTCATAGGTCCCAGTGGCTTAAATTTTATATTCAGTTTCAGTTTCAGTTTCATTTCAAGGAGAAAAGGTGACATATTGTCTGGAATCTGGAAACTTACTGATACCCAAATTTTCAGATATATTATAGTCCTTTGACCCCGTAGGGGAGTACCGTAGGCATTACATAGGCTCTTCGAGTTCGAGTCTCCGGCCGGCCAGTTAAGAATTAGAGGAATTTATTTCTGGTGATAGAAATTCATTTCTCGGTATAATGTGGTTCGGATTCCACAATAAGCTGTAATCCTTCGGGCCAGCTCAGTGGTCTGGTTAAACTAAGGTATACTTAACTTAGGTTCTTTGCAGCGTGCCTTCGGCCCCTAGTTTCAACCCTTTTCGTTCCTTTTACTATGCCTCCTTTCATATTCTCTTTCTTCCATCTTACTGTCCACCCTCTCCTAACAGTTGATTCATAGTGCAACTGCTTTGAGGTTTTCCTCCTGTTACAACTTTCAGACCTTTTACTGTCAATTTTCGTTTCACCGCCTGAATGACCTCATAGGTCCCAGTACTTGGCCTCTGGCCTAAATTCTATTTTCAGCTCAACTCACAGTCCTTTGATTTTGCTAGCCCAGGCCAGAGGAAACTAGAAAAAGGAAATGGACGGAAAAGAGACACTGGGCTTAATCTCGTAAGAGGCGATAAACTAGCCTTCTACAAAGGAAAGATCTAAAACTTCATCAGGAAAAACAAGAGGAGATGGAGAATTCCAGAGCCGGACAGCAGAAGTGAAGTAGCACTCACTAACCGATATCAGGAGGTGGTCTGCTTCTCTCAGGGCGTCATTAGGAAACAATACCACTTGCACCGAACCTCATGGTTCGTTGCAAGTTTGAATAGCTTTTTGTTAACATGAGTGTGTTGAGTTTCTTGGCAGAGTTAAATTTAATGGGTCACATTAAGACCCAAAAACTACAGTACAAAAAAAGAAAATATATATATTTTCAATATTTTCGATAGATATAGAAACCTTCTGAATACGTTGTTCTCCTGACGTCAGCATCTGGTCATGCTATAGCGTCGCCAGACGCACGATCATGGCTAACTGCAACCTTAAATAAAATAAAAACTACTGAGGCTAGAGGGCTGCGATTTGGTATGTTTGATAACTGGAGGGTGGATGATCAACATACCAATTTGCAGCCCTCTAGCCTCAGTAGTTGTTAAGATCTGAGGGCGGACAGAAAAAGTGCGGACGGACAGACAAATAGCCATCTTAGTAGTTTTCTTTTGCACAAAACTAAATTATACAAGACACTGCAGAAACACGACAAAGTTTTCCACTTCAAATTAAAACTCAATATACAGAAACATGTTCCCAGACATCTTTGATATTTTTTTTTCATTTCACTTCATATTTTCATTTTTTTATATAATTTTTTATTTATATCTCTTCTTTCTTGTTTTCTATATCTTTTTATTAATTTATATCTTTCTTCTTTGGACCCTGTGTTTGTGAATAGGGTTATCTTCTGTAAATAATCTGTAATAATAATAATAATAATAATAATAATAATAATAATAATAATAATAATGAAGATCTTAAATAAATTACAGATTATTTTTGAAGGATGTTTATAGTGCAGTAGTTTCAAAATAAGCAATTTCTTGCTCAATGCCAGGAGTTTATAAAACTAGTAATTCCATTCATTAGCTGAGTTGAATATTGATGCAGGAAGTAACTGATTAATTATTCATGTATTCCTATAAATAGATACATAGATAGAAGATCATTGACCACAACATTCTAAAGGTATTAAACCTTACAAGTTCTTTTATGTGGTTCAACGAAATCACATGAAAAATACACGTATAAAATAAAGAATAAAAAAATATATATATAACAATTAGTGTGTCTTGAAATGTTTCCAACATCAAAAGCAAACACGCAGACGACTCAAATCTTCATAAAGAAGACATTCGTCTCCTTTTGTTTAAATTTTCTTGAATTGTCTCGGTTCTATAATATTTTTCCCGTCAGGACAAGACATCTCCTTTGGCTATGTCAAAATCGATGCCCTGAGCACCCCTTAGACTGCCATCTTACACCTTGACCTACCTTACGGTTTTGGTCAAGGGTGAGGGCTTCCCCACCCGCCCCCCCCCCTCCCCCCGCCTTCCCCTTTCTCTTTCTCATAGTCTAACCTCTTCAAAGCAGTTGAAATAAGTTTAGTCTAACTCAGTATCTCTTTGTTTAGGAAGTCAGTTGCCAAATCTTTCTAAACATGGGATTTCTTTTAGAAGGATCTCTAGTTTCTCTCTCTCTCTCTCTCTCTCTCTCTTAGTGTGAAGTAATCAGTTACCAAATTTTTCTCTTTAAGATCTCTCTCTCTCTCTCTCTCTCTCTAGTGTGAAGTAATCAGTTCTCAAATTTTTCTCTCTCATAGAAATTCTTTTACCATAGGTTTCTCTCTCTCTTTCTCTCTCTCTCTCTCTCTCTCTCTCTCTCTCTCTCTCTCTCTCTCTCTCTCTCTCTCTCTCTCTCTTGAAAAGAACTAGTAAAACTCTGATAACCAATATTTGGTGGCAAACTTGAAGTTGCACTTTCTTATGAAGGCCTGACTATATATTCGGGTGGTCCAGTGGTTACTGTCTTCACACCGTCAGTGAGATAAACAAACAAAGGAATAAATAAGCAGCTTATGAATAAATGAAAAAGTAAAAGGAAAATATAAGATGAAATTAATAAAACTTTTTTTTTTGTTCATTAGCACACTAAACAAACAAGAGATTATCCACTATGACAGCGTATTGGAGAGGTGGAGGAAGTGGGAGGGAGGAGGGAGGGGGAGGTTAGAGGAGGTGTTTGATGGTGGGAGGAGATAGGGAGGAGGAGGCAGGAGGTGTTTAAGGAAGTAGACGAAGGTAAGGTGGAGAAGGATAGTGGGAGATATGAGGAATCGATATCTGGTGTACTCAAGGTGGGTTCCATTGTTGTCTAGAGGAGCCGTTGCACAGGTTGAGCTCTTCTAGTACTACTACTACTACTGCTGCTGCTGCTATTTTGTAATAATACTACTCTGACACTTTCTGTCCTGTGTTTATTTTTTCTCATTTTGGTCTATCCATTTTCCTTAATTATTTGTTTGTATGTTTACATATTTCTGTTTATTAGTTACCGATATTATCGAAATTATCTATTATTTCATTCGTTGGTATTCGCTTGATACAATTTACTTTTTCTTCGGTAGTGAAAAGACACTGACGAGTACCCAAGCATACCCACAAACTCACATACACACACACACACACATACACACAAGCATGGGTTCGAATCTCACCAAGGCAGGTCAGGGTTTCTTCCTGCATTCCCCAAATGGATTCACGGCTTGTGGTGAAAAGCGCATCTAAAAAGTTGTAAGGAAGTCGAATGTTAAGAGGTCACTGTGATGTGTAGATTCTGTCTGTTTGTTTATCTGTCCATTCATCCATCCAGCTATCTATCTATCTATCTATCTATCTATCTATCTATCTATATCTATCTTTATAAGATATTCTGACACACACATATGTATATATATATATATATATATATATATATATATATATATATATATATATATATATATATATATTAGAGAGAGAGAGAGTATATCTATACACATATTATATATATATATATATACATATATATATATATATATATATATATATATATATATATATATATATATATATATACATATATATATATATATATGTGTGTGTGTGTGTGTGTGTGTGTGTGTGTGTCTGTGTGTGTTTGTGCGTGCGTGTGTGTGTTTGTGCCAACAGTAATATCCCATTTGGTAAAAATTATGCTGATATCAGTATCCAGTTCAACGGAGTCATTAGCAAAGGAATATTCAGTTTATTGATTGAAATACGAACCTCGTGGGTTTAATAATAGTTCATTCTTGCTGAAATGAAGTACTGAAGAGATTTTATACATCATTGACTTAGAATTTCAATACAAATAAACATCAATTTAGAAAAAAACAAGTCAAAAAATGCGCCGAAGTGTCTTCGGCGCAGTGGAGTTTTATATACAGCGTATAATCAAGGCCACCGAAAATAGATCTATCTTTGGTGGTCTCGGTATAATGCTGTATGAGCCTCGGCCCATGAATCTTGAACCACGGCCTGGTGGTGGCCTGTGTTGATGGCACATATAGCGTTGCCAGACGCACGATCATGGCTAACTTTAACCGTAAATAAAATAAAAACTACCGAAGCTAGAGGGCTGCAATTTGGTATGTTTGATGATTGGAGGGTGGATGATCAACCTGCCAATTTGCAGCCCTCTAGCCTCAGTAGTTTTCAAGATCTGAGGGCGGACAGAAAAGTGCGGACAGAAAAGTGCGGACAGAAAAAGTGCGGACAGAGTGCGGAAGAAAAAGTGCGGACAGAAAGAAGTGCGGACAGAAAGAAGTGCGGACGGGGAAACAAAACCAGCACAATAGTTTTCTTTTACAGATACCAAAATCGTTCTTTAACGGAAATATGTTTAACTATACGTGGTAATTTATTTCCTTATCCGACAACTTGAAGTTCCTTTAAGTCAACCTCTATCGGTAGTCATGTAAAGTCGCGCATGCGCGTTACTGAGGTGTCGAACTGGCGTGAACATACGCGACTTCCATAGCCGATAATATTGATTAATTCTTGTCCATTTTACTAACAATATTGATTAATTGGTGTCAATTTTTCCAATAATATTGCTTAATTGGAGTCAATTTTTTCAATAATATTGCTTAGTTGGTGTCGATTTTCCCAATAATATTGCTTAATTGATGTCAATTTTTCCAATAATATTGCTTAATTGGTGTCAATTTTGCTAATGATATTGCTTAATTGATGTCAATTTTGCCAATAGTATTATTTTAATGGATGTCAGTTTTGCCAATAATATTGGTTAATTCGTGTCAATTTTGCCAATAATATTGGTTAATTCGTGTCAATTTTGCCAATAATATTGCTTAATTGGTTTCAGTTTTGCTAGAAATATTGCTTAATTGGTATCAATATTGCCAATGAAATTGCTAAACTGGTGTCAGTTTTCCCAACAATATTGTTTAATTGGTGTTAATTTCGTCAGTAATATTGCTTAATTGGCGTCAAATTTGTTAATAATATATGCTTAATTGGTACCAAATTTTCCAATAAACTTTCGATTTTACCAAAAAAATTATGCTTTAAACTAAGACATAGCGTAAATCATCTTACATTTTCACTTCAAAGACTTTTCTCTGAATGTGGATTCATTCGTTATCAAATTCTTACAAATAAATTTAATAGGATTCATATTACTCGTGTTAGACTCCATTAAGACGGGATGATTTAGATTCCAGATTCCTTCATGTACAAAGTACAAGCTCTCTTAAGACATGCAGTCAGTCTCCTTCGCCAGGCATCTGGTGAAGTAGACTGTATATGTCTTCGAAAGCTCGTATTTTGTTCATGAAAGAATCTGGAGCCTAAACAATCCCGTCTCACTGGGGCCTAATATGGGTAATAATTGAATTGAATCTAGAATTTAGGCCAAAGGTCAAGCACTGGGACCAGTGAGGTCATTCAGCGCTGAAACGGAAATTGAGAGTAGAAGGTTTGAAAGGTGTAACAGGAGGAAAACCTCAAAGCAGTTGCACTATGAATCAATCGTTAGGAGAGGGTTAAGGAAAGTAAGATGGAAGAAAGAGAATACGGAAGGAGGTACGGTAAAAAGAACGAAAGGGGTTGCATCCGTGGGCCGATGGCACGCCGCAAAGAACCTTAAGTAATGCCTACAGTGCACCGCATGAGGTGCGCTGACGGCACTACCCCTCTACTGGGGAATATGAGTAATAGGAGTACGCACTGATAGCATACTTGAAGACAGTAAGTCATTTTGAAGCACAAAAACACGAACTCTCACAAAAGTAATGAACAGTGAATAAGTTGTGTGGTTATTTGGTGTGGTTATTTTGTGACAGTTATGAAGACGTGTTAACTTATCCCGCTGCTAAAATCAAAATGATCGTATTTTGCTTGTATCCAATTCTATTCTGTGTGTTTCTCTCGTGACTTGCAAGTTGGTTGTTTCAAAGGAACTCATTTTGGCGAATAGTATTAACAACGATGATAACACAATACAATTATTATTATTATTATTATTATTATTATTATTATTATTATTATTATTATTATTATTATTCAGAAGATGAACCCTATTCATATAGAACAAGCCAACCACAGTAGCCACTGACTTGAAATTATAGATGCCAATAAATATGGTGTTCATCTGAAAGAATTAATAGAAGGTAATGGGAGATACAGAAAAAAGAGACCACTTATTAGAAAAGAAAAAATAAATTAACAAATTAATAAAAAGATAGATAAAAATTTAAGTAAATTATTAATTGAAATACAAGGAGAAGTGTAGAAATTGTATTGTCTAAGAAACTGAGCATCATTGTGAAAATGAAGAGAAATGTTTCTGTGCAATAATGCAAAAATGCTGTTTAGTTTCAAAAAAAAATAAAAAAAAAATGCGCCGAAGTTTCTTCGGCGCGATCGAGTTTTCTCTACAGCCTCTACGGCGTACAATCAAGGTCACCGAAAATAGATCTATCTTTCGGTGGTCTCGGTATAATGCTGTATGAGCCGCGGCCCATGAATCTTTAACCACGGCCCGGTGGTGGCCTATCCTATATCGTTGCCAGAGGCACGATCATGGCTAACTTTAACCTTAAATAAACCAAAAACTACTGAGGCTAGAGGGCTGCAATTTGGTATGTTTGATTATTGAAGGGTGGATGATCAACATACCAATTTGCAGCCCTCTAGCCTCGGTAGTTTTTAAGATCTAAGGGCAGACAGAAAAAGTACGGACGCACAGACAAAGCAGGCACAATAGTTTCCTTTTACAGAAAACTAAAACTTGTACAATAAGTTTGTTTATAAAAGACAGAGATAGAGGAATTACGGTCATATGTGATGAACAGATTAACTTAAAAACTTTTTAAAAAGTTCTGCGGCTACCTTGGTTTAAATAAAATGAAAGTATCCAAATGACGTTTGTATTACACTGGATGAAATGTTGGTGAACACTCTATAAGGATAATCTGTTCTAAAAGACAAATGAACATAGAGTAATGACATTTTTACCGTCTCAAACTGTGAATTCTGTTCCTGAGGTAATCCATCACTAAAATTTTATGTCAATTATTATTACTACTATTACTGACAATTATGTTTAATATTTAACTGTTCAACCCGTAGTTTTATCAAATCGCATTTTATACTATCTCCTTTGCATATATTTTGTGTATTTATATATGGCCTTGGGCTGAAATAGAGTATATTATTATCCGATACAGCATACTCATTTTAAATTCGACGCAGTCTTTTATATATATATATATATATATATATATATATATATATATATATATATATATATATATCAATATATCACCTATACAATTGTTCTGTGCATTAGTGCGTGATTCATTTAGGACCTCATTCAAACTGGATGAAAAATCTAATGGAGTATTTATTCAGAAAACCGGTTTCAATGGCTTGAAATAAAGTCAAACTGTTCAGGACCAAGAAAGCTTCTATTTTTCTCACCTGTGGTAATGTCCATTAGATATATATTTATATATACTATATATATATATATATATATATATATATATATATATATATATATATACTCGTATATATATATATATATATATATATATATATATATATATATATATATATATATTTATCACCTACACAATTGTTCTGTATATTAGTATATTATATAAAGGACATACACTTATGTATAATGGAGATATTTTATTCGGAAAAGTTCAATTACTTGATAATGGACTGTATATCCAAGAAATATATTTTATCTATATATACATATATATATTATATACCATCCAGTTTGAATATATATATATATATATATATATATATATGTGTACATTATGTATAAGCATACGATGTGGGTCATTACTAAACTACAGCTTATGCGGTCAATCTTCTTAGCAGCGGCTGAAACCATAATAATACCGTAATTGTATTAAGGACATTTTTGTTTACAGCGATCGCATACCGCCTGCGGTCACCTCCTCCCTCCCCCCCCCCACCCTCAACCAAACCCCACCCAGCCACTTCTACTACTACTACCGTACTATTCCCTAATCCCCCCTGCACCGGGTGACCCCACCCCCTCAACCCCACATCTAGTAAACATCCCTCAATCCTACTTCCCCTCCTCCCCCTCCTCCTCCTCCTCCTCCTACACCAACCCCTCCCAGGAACATCGTACACCCATGGTCATGACCCGTGCGAACCCAAAGACCCCCCTACCCCGACCCCATCAGCTAATTGCCTTCATATATAACCAGCGTTAAGTTTAAACTCCTCGAGTCCGGCTGATCGCCGACGATCTGCGGTGCGAAGGACCGCTTGCACAGACAAAAGGGGGTCGCCTGGTCTAAAATGGAAGGTGAAAGTCCTCCGAAACGATGAAGGAAAAAAGGCGTTTAGGAAGTGGCGCCAGTCGGCAACCGTAGAGGCGGGAGGATGGTCGGCGAGACCAAAAGGATGAGCCTGAGTATTTGGTTGTTATCGAAAGGTTTCTGTTAAGTCTCTCTCTCACCTCTCTCTCTCTCTCTCTTCTCTGTGTACGTGTGTGTGCGTGTGTGTGTGTGTGTGCTTTTAGGCAATCGCAGCATTCTCCCTGGACGTATTGCCTTATTATACAGCAACACGGACGCCACAGCGTGCGTTTATAAGCGGTCAATGATGTGATTTTAACGATCAAACGACGCAAGAGAAGAAAGAAGAAGAAGAAGAAGAAGAATGCTTCATGTCATTTTGCTACTTGTGCGCGCTTTTTTCTCCTCCTCCTCCTTCTTCTTCTTCTTCTTTTCATTCACTTCCAAAGCGTTCCGTTTCACGTTCAGGTGGAACTCCGTCGTGTAACCCACCGCCAGATCTGTTTTCGGCTTACAAGGAAGTCATTCGAAAGAAAGAAAAAAGTTAACAAGTTCAAGAAAAAAGATTAAAGGTGGAAGAAACAACCATTCATTCAGGCTGGTGGTGGTGGTGCTGCTGAGCCGCTGCGGTACGACACTCTCGGAATGTGGCGGTTAGCGGCAACCCACCCTCCCCCCCACCCCTCCAGGGCCGGGGGACCCACCGCCCCCGCTCCCTACCCACTGTTGTATGTGCATAAATTCGTTTATTCATCGATCAAAGTTCCGGTCCAATAAAAACCTTTTTCCATTCCGAAGGTGGTCACAAAACTAAACCGATGCGTCGAGGGTTAAGGAAACTAAGTCTAAAGAACGATTATTTAACAGTTTGGAGAAAAATTTGGAAAAAATTCCGATCGGGCAACCTCGTGTCTCTCAACCAGAGAGAGAGAGAGAGAGAGAGAGAGAGAGAGAGTAAGAGAGAGAGAGAGAGCGAGGGCGCCAGAGAGATGAGAATCGACAGTGTTGAGCAAGCGTAGGAAGAGAGAGAGTGTGCGCGTGTATCTCCTTATAACCTGTGGCACTTGCTTTGCAACATTAGTGAGTGCAAGACCACACAGAGAGAGAGAGAGAGTGACAGCTTGCACTCGTCTTCACCTTCGTGTCTGTCCATCTCCGCCGAGAGTGTCTGTGCATGTGTGTGTGTTTAGTGTCCAGTTTAGAGAAAGAAAAAAAACGCCCCGAAATAGATTTTTATACACGTTTCTCACACGAAATAGTATCGTAAGAATAACCCCTCTGAGAAGGAGAAACAAGGAAATATACACGTCATCTTCAGAAAACAAAAGTTTTTATTTTTTTTTTCTCTCCTTTTCGTTCTCCAAAACTTCGTGTGTGTGTTTTTTCATTCTCTCGCACTTCGCTTCTTCATTATGAAATACCCAGTTTCGTCCGGGCACCAGATAGAGCGAGGAGGCAAGAAGACGGTTGTCGGTATAGATCAAAAGGTTTGTGTCTACGAGGGAAGATAACTTATCTCTTTATTTGTGGATTGCCGAAAGAGGAGGAGACTTTCTTCCCTGTTATTACTTTATCTTCCACACAAGCGCCCGAGACGAATTCTTACTTTTTTATAATAATAATAATAATAGTAATATAATATAATATTATACATACAAACGAGAGAGAGAGAAACTTTAGAAGGAGCGAAACGATGATGTCGTTTCATTTTTAAAGTCCAGTGTACCCCGAGAGAGTACTAGTGGTTTGTGTGAGTGTTCTTTTTTTTTCAATTTTATTTATGAAAGAAGAAGTTTGTGAACTTCGGGCCATGTTTTAAATTGATGTTGTTGCCCGAGCCATGGCTAATTCGTTCGTTAAATGGTGCAGAGCGAAATTCCTCAACGGTTATAAACACATCAATGGTGAGTATATCGTAGTACCATATCCCTGTAGAGATTTAACTTGTGTGTATCAAACTTCATACTGTTCTATTTTAATCCCCTGACTTTTTTTTTTGGTCTCTCTCTAATGCTTGTAACATGTGTTGAGTTGTTGTAGTTGGTAATAATGAACGTACTTAATGAATGTCTACTTAAAATCATATGTTTATTGCACTTATCAATTGTGAACTTACCATAGTCCCATATTCCTGCACCAATCTAAACTTGTAGATCAAACTTTATACCTACCTATCTGTTGTAACTGACTTTTTAGTATTATTCTAATGCCTGTAACATCTGTGTTAAGTTGTTGTAGTTATGAATAATGAAGTTACTTAACGAATGTCTGTTTAAATCAGTTGTTTGTTGTAGTTATAAGCAGTGAATTTACTCTAGAAAGCCTACATAGATCAGGAGAAGTAAGAGAATCACGTGCTCGCAATGCTAATTAACAAAGTTTAATGACGGAATAATTATCTTTGGAAATAGTTTGGGTAAACTTGTTAATAATCAGTTTTAACTAGTGTTAAATATAAGTGTTAAACTTGATAAAAACAAAATGTTAAATGTACTGGTCGTGTATATGTGTGTGTATGTATGTATGATAGAGAGAGAGAGAGAGAGAGAGAGAGAGGAGAAAGAAACTGCACCGACCTGAATGTGTCATTAAAAGTACGGTCCTATCTCTCTCTCTCTCTCTCTCTCTCTCTCTCTCTCTCTCTCTCTCTCTCTCAATGATGTTGCAGCCAGTTTATCCTAGCAAAGGGTACCGCTGAGAAAACTCGCTCTAAACCCCTTGGAGGAACTACCGATACCCCTGCCCAATACCCTCCTCCTTCCCTTCTCTCTCTCTCTCTCTCTCTCTCTCTCTCTCTCTCTCTCTCTCTCTCTCTCCACTTCCTCACGGCTATCTGTGAATACTCTTCAATGCACAACCTCGCTCTCCTGGTCCTCTCATCCGCTCACGAATTATATGTTTTCTTTGACTTTCGCTCAAGTAGTGTCTCTGTGTGGACCTTTTCACTCCGTCCCTTTTTTTTTTCTTTATATATTTATTTTCCCGCTTCTTCTTCTTCTTTTTCTTCATCTTCTTCTTCATCTTCTTCTTCTTGTCGCGATACAGTTTTGTTAGCTTGCTTTCGGCTCTTTGACGTCACTTGAAGGGTTGAATGACTAGAGGCGAACAGAAAGATTTTCGCACGTTAAGTTGTGTTATCATCGTATGAGTTGGCTGTTTTTTATTTATTTATTTATTTTCTTTTCCACTCCGGCCATTATGTAATAAGTCGGTCCTAAGCACCTTCTGCTTTGAGAGGGAGAGAAATGAAAAGGCTACGTCATGTTTTTTTTATTCCCCCCGTTCTATATTTGAGTCTACTCCCTGAGGTGTTTGCATGTAACGCCGCGTGTGATTTCATGTTAGACCGTTTGCTTGTTAGCCTGTTTTCTTTTAGCCGGCGCTTTGGGCTCCGCAGAATTAGAAAGTTTATTGTGAAATTATGTTCGTGGCGTCGCGTTGCAAAAGTAAGCGGCATACCGGTAATCTATGATATCTGCGGACACTTGCTTCCTTCAATAGGCCTATATGCGAAGTTCCCGTGCGCTCCGATAGGCCTAGAAACTAAGCCACCGTACGGATTTTTATCATTGCGTATTTATATTTTGTATTTTTAACTTACAATCGCAACATGAGAAAATATCTATAACGTAACGGTTGTTACCGTCGATTGCAAATCAACGTACCGATATATGTTTTTAGCCATGAAACCTTTATAACTCATGATGTCAGTCCTACGCAATGTCATATCAGTTAACTAACGGAACCTGCTGTATGATAGAAGTTAAGGAAATGAATAAGCAACCGTACAGTAATATACATAACGTATAGGCGCATCAGCTTACGCATGTCCTCATTTAGAATATTATAGACTTATTGCATAAAGTTATGTAGACCTATATATAATGGTTACTTTTGCTCAGAGATATTTTAGACATATTTTAATCAATCGATGATTTAGCGTATACTAACATTACGTGCAATCTTTTATGTTTAAAAATATCGCTGCACGTAACCCGAACTTATTACCAATATATTTAGAAGCATGGAACTGCGTTAGACCTACTGAGCAAGACACCAAGTTTAAAAAGATTGAAATCCAGGCGCGCAGAGCTTACGCGTTACCCCAGGACCAACAGCCCCATTTTAATCAACAAAAACGAGTAGAAAACGCTGGCATAAGGCCATTTCATTTCAGTCTACAAGAAGAAGAAGGAGAAGAAGAAACAGAAGAGTTTGTCGAGGCCAGACAGAGCGGAACAGGGAGGTCATTTTAAAAGCGTCCTCAACAACGGGAAGTTATCGAACCACAATTTCAAGGTCATTGAAACCTCTGGCGGGAAAGAAGATGCTTGTCAACAGTTTTGTTTATTTATTTATTTATACATTCATCCATTTATTTATTTGTTTGTTTACAGTGGGCCGTTATCGGTAGGTACATGGACTGTGCGCGTTCGTTGAAAGCAGTTTATTTACTTTTGAAGGTTTCGCTAGAAGATGGAAAGTCTCCTACCGTGCTTCTTTGAAGTCAGACGATAGACTTTGTAGATACATTGGTTTAATATTCACATTCGAATGCCGTTTATTTTATATAAAAAGAAAACTTTAGCGTTTGTCGCTCACCGATGGAAATGCAACAAACAAACAAACGTAGTAGCAAGACCGTTAAACCTACTTGTTAAAACAGAAATAACTTGAAAAAAAAAATTCGTTAGTTTTCGCCGAGGGAGCCTATCTTATGAATTAGTTTCACTCCGGTGAGGATTACCTCGACGAGGCCCTCCCGTTTACCTCTCGCTTCTTAATAAGTCGGGGAATAATTGACTCTCTCTCTCTCTCTCTCTCTCTCTCTCTCTCTCTCTCTCTCTCTCTCTCTCTGTGCTTTGTACTTATAGATTTTTTCGCTAACAGCGCGGTGTTTCACACAAACACGCGAGCGCTGCCGTGTTGAAATTGTAATTAAAATAGCATTACTGTCCTTAATATTGTCTTAATTTCTTTCATTCTTTCCTCCAATATTGGTCGCGAATTTGCATTTGTTTTTTTTTTATACTCTTTAATAACTGATTTCCGGTTAAGTCTAACGATGAAAAAAGTAGGCTCTACCATGACATCATAGCCCTAACAGATGTACGGGATTTGGCAATTTCTATTTCGCATTTTGCAGCGATTTATTTTGACGTTCAGGTCGATTATAATTCGTATCTGTCCAACCATATCAACAGGTAGGAAAAATCCATACCTTGAGACAGGTTACATGTCTATTTTTAGCCAGCTCGGTTTATCATTATTAGCCTTTTGGGGACTTTCTCTCTTTGCGAGGGCATATTTTATTCTCCCGTGGAAGGATGAGATCGATTCCCGGCCGGCACTGGTTTGGAGTTTTGGTTTTTCTGGAAGAATCAACGCTGGAAACATTGTTAGCAGATTTCATCTCAAAAGTGAGGTAATAGATAATTAGAGCATTTTTATTTTTATTTTACGTAGGTCTATATGCGCCAGTTTTGCGCGCGCTTTCATGCCTATTTATTTATTTATTTATTTCCGGTTTCATTTCCGGTGGGCAGTTAGACCTACATTGGCACCGGCAGCGTAAAATATGTTCACGATGGTCTAAAATATTAGTTCACGATGGTCAGGCCTCAATATGTATATATATATACATATATATATATTTTATAAGAAATATATAGAGTTGAGAAATATATATATTATTATTATTATTATTACTTTTTATTATTGAGAAACATTATTATTATTATTATTATTATTATTATTATTATTATTATTATTATTTCAATGGTATATAAAAAAGGAAATAACTAAATTAAGATAAGAAAAAGGACAAATACACCGACACAAAAAACTGTTTTCTTACTGCAATTAACTTATGTTTATTTGTCGCAATAGTAGACCTACATGACGGGACGCCGAATGTACCTGACCTAGCACACTTTATTATTATTATTATTATTATTATTATTATTATTATTATTATTATTATTGATGATTTAGTAATTTTCTTCAAGGATATCTGCATTGCAATGTATTATATTACTGAAGTATATTTTTTCATAGTTTTTTCCGCCCAAAAACCGTTTGAAATTTCAATGTTCGTTTTAATACTTGTAACTGGAGCAGAATATTAGACTCAGTATAAAACAAGTAAAAAATGCGCCGATGTTTCTTCGGCGCAAGCGAGTTTTCTGTACAGCTGCTATAGCGTAGAACCAAGGCCACCGAAAATGGATCTATCTTTCGGTGGTGTCGGTATAATGCTGTATGAGCTGCGGCCCATGAAACTTTAACCACTGCCCGGTGGTGGCCTATCCTATATCGCTGCCAGAAGCACGATTATGGCTAAATTTAATCTTAAATAAAATAAAAACTACCGAGGCTAGAGGGCTGCAATTTGGTATGTTTGATGATTGGAGGGTGGATGATCAACATACCAATTTGCAGCCCTCTAGCCTCAGTAGTTTTCAAGATCTGAGGGTGGACAGAAAAATTGCGGACAGACAAAGGTGGCACAATAGTTTTCTTTTACAAAAAACTGAAAATTATGACCAACTGCCGCTCACACGAGACCGCTAACACTTATAGCAAGTCCCTGATATGCAACCATACCCTTGGGCTTTCCATTTATCGGCCCCCGTAGGGGATAACGCCGTCAGTGCACCTCGTGCGGTGCACTGTAGGCATTACTAAAGGTTCATGGCTGTGTTCGTTCGGCCCCTAGCTGCAACTCGTTTCAATTCTTTTACTATACCTCTGTTCATATTCTCTTTCCAGCCTCTCCTAACCATTGATTCACAGTGCAACTTCTTTGAGGTTTTCCTCCTGTTACACCTTTCAGACCTTTTTACTTTATTTTCCTTCCAGCGCTGAATGCCCTCATAGCTCCCAGTGTTTGACCTTTGGCCTAAATTTCATATTCTACGCTATTCTATTCATTGGCTTATAAGTTAACAGCCACGTCAGAAAAATTAATAATAACTCAAGGCATTTATTCCCAAAAAATGCGATGCAGCTATGCAGTTTTATATCATTGAATGCTTAGATTCATGATATTTTTAAAATGTGGAGTGACTCAAAATTTACAAGAAAAAGTTCACAGGAACAACAACACTTATATTTTTAATATGTGTGTGTGTGTGTGACTCAAAATTTACATGTAAAAAGTTGTACAGGAACAATAATATATTATAAAAATTATATATATGTATATATATATTCAATAATTTTCTAGTGTAACAGATCAAAAATAATAAAAAAAAACAACTTTTAACTGGACAGATAATATTATCAACGCCTAAATTCACACGCACACTTCAGTAAAACATATCACGAACATATCGACAACTCATCACATACATATCACAGACTTAAACAACCGCAGCAGTCATCCTCCATCCTCCTCCATCCTACCTTAGTCTCCCAAATGTAGTATGTACTTTTCCGTTTCCCTGTGTTTAATCAGAGATATATTAAAAAGGGAAAAAAAAAAATAAAAGCTAAACAGAAAAATGGTCTTTGTGGTGTGTGATTAACAAAGACTTCTTTTGTGCTCGAAGACGCCGAGTTCCGTTTGTTTAGGGGGAGGAAATAATATGAAACTGGGAAATGAAACAAAGTTTCAGTCGCTTCGTTATTTTGTTTGTTTATTTTCTGGTTTCCTGTTATTTATTACTGAATACTGTGTTTTTCATCGTCATCGCTTGCGACGCCGTACGACGCGAAGGATTAATAGTGATAATAATAATATTAATGTATATAGTATTAAGTTACATCCACATTGCAATAAAACACGTGAGAAATGTCGTGAACACGTGTCGACAACTTATCGCCCACACATCACAAACAGGTTGGATACAAGTCGGCGACATATTGGTGGTCCGGACCAGCGCTTCATACGGTTATCAAGCTTTTGCCCAAGATTCCTTCTCCACTTCCTGTCGGTGACTCGTTATCAACCTGTTTGTGATTTGTGTGTGATAAGCTGATTTGTTTCAACCTGTCTGTGACATTGTTTGATGTCGTTGATTTGTTTGCAACCTGTTTGTGACATTTATGTGATATCATTGACTTGTTTGTGACATGTATGTGATAAGTTGATTTGTTTTCAACCTGTTTGTGATATGTATGAGATAAGTTGACTTAATTGCAACCTGTTTGTGATATGTATGTGATAAGTTCTCCACAAGTTTGTGATATGTTTTACTGAAGTGTGCATGTACATTTATAGATGTTGATAATATTATCTGTCCAATTAAAGGTTTTTCTATTATTTTTAATCTGTTACACTAGAAAATTATTGAATATATATATATATATATATATATATATATATATATATATATATATATATATATATATATATATATATATATATATATATATGTAATATATATAAGTGTGTTGTTATTCCTGTGATCTTTTTCTTGTAAATTTTGATTCACTCCACATTTTTTAAAAAAATCAGTAAGCTAAGCATTTAATGACATTAAGCTGCATGGCTGCATCGCATTTTTTGGGAATGTAGGCCTATGCCTTGCTATACCATGCAGTACCCAGTTTGATGGTCAGGATCACAAATGTCCAAAAGCACTTTTCTGACTTTTCACTTATTAAGTCAATTTTTATTTTCTTATTATTTTCATTTATCACGATTACTTGCACTCGTGTTATCTTATTCTCCCGTATCTCTTCCTCGTATTAACGGCGTTCTGAATTGAATTGAATAGAGTTTAGGCCAAAGGTCAAACACTAGGACCAATGTGGTCATTCAGCGCTGAAACGGAAATTGACAGTAAAAGTTTGAAAGGTGTAACAGGAGGAAAACCTCAAAGCAGTTGCACTATGATTCAATTGTTTTGAGAGGTTGGAAAGTAAGATGGAAGAAAGAGAATATGAAAGGAGGTACAGTAAAAAGAACGAAAGGGGTTGCAGCTAGGAGCCGAAGGCACGCTACAAAGAACCTTAAGTGACTGACGCCACTAACTTCCTACGGGGTTAAATATTTGCATTTTCATTATACCAAATATTTTGGGGTGAGATTCCTAGCCCTACGCTTCTCCATTCCTGGTGGCGACCAGCCACAGTCGACCAATGACCAGGCGTCCATATTAAGTGCAGAGGTCAGCAGAAACTCGATAAGTCCAGAAAAAAAATTTTTTGAAGCCAAAACCAGACTTACACGAAAACAGGTTTATAAACTCGCCGTATTAATCTTTCTACTTCTTCCCCCTTAACCCTTTTTTGTGTACTTTGGTACACCCCGATACACCTACTCCGTCTCTTCTAACCCGCCCCTCCCCCCCTCTCAGAAATAGGTCCAGGAATCTATAATCCTGACCAGGTGTGGGCTAGATCACGGCGAAGTCAAATTTTAATACCCTATTTGGATTGCACTGTACAGCCGTTACTGATACCATTACTTTAGGTTGTGATTCTGTAGTATTAGCTTATCAATAAAGATTTTATTATTATTATTATTATTATTATTATTATTATTATTATTCATAGACTTCTAGCTCGGCTACGGAAATTTTACATGTGTGTATACGATATGTGTATATATATATATATATATATATATATATATATATATATATATATATATATATATATATATATATATATATATATATATATATTTATATTATAAAGTACAACGAGATATCAATTGTTTTATTTTAAGTTACAACGAAATTTAAGTCATTTCTTTGTTTCCAGACAGATTTTCTAACATCATCTAATCATCGCCGTGACTTACAAACTTTCTTTATCCTTTCTCTTCTGTTCGTCGGATCTGGGCTACAAAAAGGACACTGGGGGCTGAAGAAAGTAATGAAAGTAAAGGAAATGAAGCCATAGAATAGTTTTTTTAATAGGACTCTCTCTCTCTCTCTCTCTCTCTCTCTCTCTTCTTCTTCTTCTTCTTCTATACGACTTATATCGAAAGTCCGCAATAGCGTCAAATAGGTCCCGGGTCCTGCGAGTAATTTGGGCAGGGAGGGGGGAGGGGTTGGGAGAAAGGGGGTCGTAGGCCTAAAAAGGACTGTAGTAGTAGCATCCTGTGTGTGTGTGTGTTTGTGTGTGCGTGCATACGTGCGTGCATGTGTATGTAAAGTGAATGATGTATTTCATCAACTGTGTTGTATGTTGATCATTCTTATATTGTGGGTATTAGGCCTAGTAGTACTTTTCGTGTATATAATGATAAATAACATTAATCATTATACAATAATATAGCCGTTTAAGACAATGATCATAGTATTTATTATAATAATAATAATGACTGAATTGGCATAAAGTTCACGGTAATGATTGTTCGAAATTACCATCGTTTCTTGTTGCGAATTCTTATAGGCTATGTGGTGGTTCTGGATGGTTCTGGTGGGGGAGGGGGGATGAGTTCATCATTAGGTCCTCCACCCCACCAGCCTCTTGTTTGCGGCCTTCTCCCTCCCCAAAACCCCCTCCCCTGTACCCCCTTCCCCAATACCTCTGGTACGACGGCAGTGAAAGCCATCTATGGTCCTATGGGCGAGAGAGACTTGGTATAGCCCCTTCCCTCTCTCTCTCTCTCTCTCTCTCTCTCTCTCTCTCTCTCTCTCTCTCTCAATATACTTTTGGGTATTGTGGTCTTCTTTTTGTAAACCTTTTTCAGTGTACAGTAATTCATTCATTTCTGTAAAACTAGACGCTGAGGTATTGTGAAGACCATGTTGTTTGTGTTCGTATCTTCATTTTGAAATTTATTTCTTTTATTATGTGTTATTTGAGGCCACATGCATGTGTGTATGTGTAACAACTTCCAGATGAAGTATGTGAAAAAGCCCACGCACACATACACACAAACACGCACATTGTGTGAACGTGTGCATCTGCCCAGCACATGGAAGAAGCCACATGTCCGGCCGGAGAGAGAGACAATCTGTGGAGCCTATAACTTAACTGCTCTGTGGAAGACGTTGAGGCTCTCTCTCTCTCTCTCTCTCTCTCTCTCTCTCTCTCTCTCTCTCTCTCTCTGTGTGTGTGTGTGTGTGTGTACGCCTACCATCTGGGGTAAGGGGGTGGTAGTAGTGGTAGTGGTAGTAATAGTACTGACAATGAAACTAAGCGACCGGTGTGGTTAAGAACCTTCCTGACTGAACCAAGAAGTATATACTTCTCTCTCTCTCTCTCTCTCTCTCTCTCTCTCTCTCTCTCTCTCTCTCTCTCTCTCAAGGAGGGAGGGAGGAGTAGGAGGTGTTTATAATAATGTTTCTCACACCAGTAAGGAAACAAAAGAGCAAATAGGATAGACCTTCCGTCTCAAACGTGGCCGAATGCTTTTAAATATTGACGAGCGAAAGTCAGGAACTTAGACCGATATTAGCCTCTCTCTCTCTCTCTCTCTCTCTCTCTCTCTCTCTCTCTCTCTCTCTCTCTCTCTCTCTCTCTCCAGTAGGGAAACAAAAGTGCAAATAGCATGGTCCCTCCTTTTCAAACGTGTCCGAATGCTTTCAAATTTTGATGGTGGAAAGTCAGAAACTTAGACCAATATTAGTGTCTCTCCGTTTCCAAGGCTCTCTCTCTCTCTCTCTCTCTCTCTCTCTCTCTCTCTCTCTCTCTCTCCAGTAAGGAAAGAAACGGGCAATAGGAAAGGCTTTCCTTTTCAAACGTGTCCGAATGCTTTCAAATTTTGACGAGGGAAATCAGAAACTTATACGTTTAGTGTCCATCCTTTCCAAGGCATCTCTCTCTCTCTCTCTCTCTCTCTCTCTCTCTCTCTCTCTCTCTCTCTCGTAGGGAATAAAAGTGCAATAGGAAAGGCCCTCTTTTCTTAAAAGGTGTCCGAATGCTTTCACATTTTGATAGTGGAAAGTCAGAAACTTAGACCAATGTTAGTATAGTGTCCATCCGTTTCCAAGACATCTCTCTCTCTCTCTCTCTCTCTCTCTCTCTCTCTCTCTCTCTCTCTCTCTCTCTCTCTCTCTCTCTCTCTCTCTCTCTCTCTCTCTCCAGTAGGGAATAAAAGAGCAACAGGAAAGGCCCTCCTTTTCTAACGTGTCCGAATGCTTCCACATTTTGATGGTGGAAAGTCAGAAACTTAGACCAATATTTGTATAGTGTCCATCCGTTTCCAAGGCATCTCTCTCTCTCTCTCTCTCTCTCTCTCTCTCTCTCTCTCTCTCTCTCTCTCTCAGTAGGGAATAAAACACCAATAGGAAAGGCCCTTCTTTTCGAACGTGTCCGAATGCTTTCACATTTTGATGGTGGAAAGTCAGAAACTTAGACCTATGTTAGTATCTATCTGATTCTCAAGGCTCTCTCTCTCTCTCTCTCTCTCTCTCTCTCTCTCTCTCTCTCTCTCTCTCTCTCTCTCGGAGTATGAATGGACAAGCAGACCTGCCGTCACCCATACGAATCGAGGAGAACCCGGAGGAAATTCGGCAGCCACAAGGTCGCATATGACACATTGTTTATGCTGTAACTGTACGCAATTAGGAGGCGTCTTGGAGTGTAATCAACCATAAAATTGTTCAGTGCTGAAGCTGAATCTTAAAGAAGCTCTCTCTCTCTCTCTCTCTCTCTCTCTCTCTCTCTCTCTCTCTCTCTCTCTCTGGGCCTCCTAGTGCGCTCGATCCCAGTAAGGAGAACGAAGTCTATTATGTAGGCCTATATATAAGAGCCTTTCGTTTCAAACCGAGTACCGTTATTCCTTAATGACTTAAGAAGCGAATTAGTAAC
Organism: Macrobrachium rosenbergii; assembly: GCF_040412425.1. Taxonomy (NCBI): domain Eukaryota; kingdom Metazoa; phylum Arthropoda; class Malacostraca; order Decapoda; family Palaemonidae; genus Macrobrachium; species Macrobrachium rosenbergii. Next base: position 3,621,821 of record NC_089797.1, read on the forward strand.
CTTATTATGAAAGAGAGAGAGAGAGAGAGAGAGAGAGAGAGAGAGAGAGAGAGAGAGAGAGAGGAGTAAAATACTTTCCGAACCTTCACTGAATCAAGTTTGTTTATTTGCTAAGAAGCGTCAGCTTGTAGTTAGTTCCTCTTTGGCCCTGATGCTGCGGGGAGATATCTCTCTCTCTCTCTCTCTCTCTCTCTCTCTCTCTCTCTCTCTCTCTCTCTCTCTCTCTCTCTCCCCATGGTACACAGCCACCTCCAGCCAGCCAGCAGGAGCATTCTGGTCACGATTTTAATTCTTTGGCAACTCGCAGGACAACTTAAAGTCTTAAACGGTCCTGTGTGTGTGACACCGCCGGGGACGGCGTTCGGCTCCTTAAGGAACGACAGACCCCGCCGACGGAGGACGTTAACGAACTGCGGAGCCTCGCAGGGACTCGTTGATCCTCGTTCACTTGCAAGGGAGCTCGCCTGAAATTATTCGAGAGAGATTTATGGGAAGGCGCTGTGCTTCGAATAAGAGATGCGGCCATCTTGGTGCGCTTTTTTTTTATATTTTTTATTTTTTTTGTGGCGTTCGCTTTGCTTGGGAGGAGTAGAGGGAGAGGAGAGAGAGAGAGAGGGTGGGGGTGGTGGGTTTTTTCGTTGATTAAGTTTTTTTCCGTTGTTTATTTCTTTGTTGTTGTTTTTTTGAAGACTATATTTCTTTATTATTCTTATTGTGATTTATATATATTATTAAAAGTCCTATTATCTTGTTAGCATAGTGATGGATTTCATATTTTTTTTATTTATATTATTCTTTGAACCATTATCTTGGTATCTTAGTGATTTGAAATGTATCAGTGGATGAGACTTATCTTAATATTTCAGTAGTTTTATATTATGTATCATTCAATGCGAAATATCTTAGCATTTTAGTAGATTGAAATGTATCAGTCACTGCGGCGGTATCTCAGTATCTTAGTAATATTATATGTATCATTAAGTGCGACATATCTTAGTACTTATGAAGATAGATGTATCATTCATTGCGACATAATTAAGCCTTAAATAGACTGAAATGTGTCATTCAAGCGCGAAATTATCTTGATCTTTATCATTCGGTGTGAAATTATCTCAGTATCTTAGTAATTTTAAATGTATCATTGAATGTGATATTATCTTAGCCTTATAGTAGACTGAAATGTATCGTTTAATGCTGCGTTATCATAGCAGACTGAAATGTATCATCCAGTGCGACATATCTTAATATTTTAGTAGATTGAAATGTATCATTCATAGCGACATTTTCTCAGTATTATAGTACTTTTATATGTATCATTCAATGCGCCGTCATCTCAGTATCTTATTAAATTGAAATGTATCATTGAATGTGATATTTTCTTAGCCAAATGGTAGCTTTGAAATGTATCATTCAGTACGGCATATCTTAGTATCTTAATAGTTTGAAATGTATCATTGAGTGTGATGTTGTCTTAGTTTCTTAGTAGTTTGAATTGTATCATTGAGTGCGCTATTGTCTTAGTATCTTAATACTCCGGAATGTATCAATGATCGTGATATTATCTTAGTATCTTGATAATTTGAAATGTATCATTGAGTGTGATATTGTCTCAGTATCTTAGTAGTTTGAAATGTATCATTGAGTGTGATATTATCTTAGTATCTTAGTAGTTTGAAATGTATAATTGAGTATGATATTGTCTCAGTATCTTAGTAGTTTGAAACCTATCACTGATTGTGATATTGTCTTAGTATCTTGATAATTTGAAACCTATCACTGATTGTGATATTGTCTCATTATCTTGATAATTTTTTATTGTGATACTATCATTCAATTTGAAATCTATCACTGATTGTCATGTCAAAGTATCTTGATAAATCTATGATTGTGAATGTATCTTGATAATTGATCATGATTGTGATATTGTCTCGGTATCTTGATAATTTGAAATCTATCACTGATTGTGATAATTGTCTCAGTATCTTGATAATTTGAAATCTATCACTGATTGTGATACTGTCTAAGTATCTTGATAATTTGAAATCTATCACTGATTGTGATATTGTCTCAGTATCTTGATAATTTGAAATCTATCACTGATTGTGATACTGTCAAAGTATCTTGATAATTTGAAATCTATCACTGATTGTGATACTGTCTAAGTATCTTGATAATTTGAAAATCACTGATTGTGATATTGTCTTAGTATCTTGATAATTTGAAATCTATCACTGATTGTGATAATTGTCTCAGTATCTTGATAATTTGAAATCTATCATTGATTGTGATACTGTCTAAGTATCTTGATAATTTGAAATCTATCACTGATTGTGATATTGTCTCAGTATCTTGATAATTTGAAATTATTTGAAATAATTGTCTCAGTATCTTGATAACTTGAAATCTATCACTGATTGTGATAATTGTCTCAGTAACTTGATAATTTGAAATCTATCACTGATTGTGATAATTGTCTCAGTATCTTGATAATTTGAAATCTATCACTGATTGTGATACTGTCAAAGTATCTTGATAATTTGAAATCTATCACTGATTGTGATACTGTCTAAGTATCTTGATAATTTGAAATCTATCACTGATTGTGATATTGTCTCGGTATCTTGATAATTTGAAATCTATCACTGATTGTGATAATTGTCTCAGTATCTTGATAATTTGAAATCTATCACTGATTGTGATACTGTCTAAGTATCTTGATAATTTGAAATCTATCACTGATTGTGATATTGTCTCAGTATCTTGATAATTTGAAATTATCACTGATTGTGATAATTGTCTCAGTATCTTGATAACTTGAAATCTATCACTGATTGTGATAATTGTCTCAGTAACTTGATAATTTGAAATCTATCACTGATTGTGATAATTGTCTCAGTATCTTGATAATTTGAAATGTATCACTTAGCGTGACGTTATCTTAGCATCTTAGTAATTACTCTCTCTCTCTCTCTCTCTCTCTCTCTCTCTCTCTCTCTCTCTCTCTCTCTCTCTCTCCCCCAATCGAACGTTCTAATTAATCGAATATATTTATCGGTAGGTGGATTGGGGATTTGGTGGGAGGGGGGGGGTTGGGGAATTGGGCATTGCCCAGGGGAAGGAGCAGGGAGTAGGGGGTAAATCCCCCCTCCCCGCCCCCTCCAGATGCCCAGCACGTCTCGTGTTGATTGTGGTTCATATTTATGGCTCCGTTGACGAGTCGCGATGTGGAATGATCGCGTTGTGATGTGCATTTGATGTGGCCGAGATGTGAAGTGATGAGATGTGATGTGATGTGGCCGGGACTGTAGGAGGCTATGGTTGTTGTTGTAGGCGGTGTTGTTTCTCCGGCCCTTGTGAGTCGTTGTTTTTCCTTTGTTGTTTTTGCATATAGATAGACAGATAGATAGAGATAGATAGATGAGATAGATATTGATAAATAGATAGATATATAGAGAGATAAACAGATGGGAAGTGAGAGAGAGATTGATAAATAGATAGATATATAGAGAGATGAATAGATGGGAAGAGAGAGAGAGAGAGAGAGAGATAGATAGATAGATAGATAGAGATAAATAGATGGGAAGAAAGAGAGAGATGGATAAATAGATAGATATATAGAGAGATAGATAGATGGGAGAGAGAGAGAGAGAGAGAGATGTATAGATAGATAGATATTTAGAGAGATAAGTAGATGGGAAGAGAGAGAGAGATGGATAAATAGATATATAGAGAGATAAATAGATGGGAAGGGAGAGAGAGAGAGAGAGGGAGATGGATAAATAGATAGATATATAGAGATAAATAGATGGGAGAAGAAAGAGAGATGGATAAATAGATAGATATATATAGAGATAAATAGATTGGAAGAGAGAGATAGATAGATAGATAGATAGATAGGTGGGAAGAGAGAGAGGGAAATGGATAAATAGATAAATATATAGAGAGATAAATAGATTGAAAGACAGAGATAGACGAACAGATAGATATATAGGTAACACATAGAGATAAATAAATGGAGAGAAGGAGAGAGATGGATAAATAGACAGATATATAGATAACAGAGATTAGAGAGAGAGAGAGAGAGAGAGAGAGAGACGGATAAATAGACAGATATATAGATAGCACATAGAGATAAGTAGATTGAGAGAGAGAGAGAGAGAGAGAGAGAGAGAGAGAGAGAGAGAGAGAGAGAGAGAGAGAGATGGATAAATAAATAAATATGTAGATATACAGATAAATAGGTGGATATATAGATAAATAAATAGATAGAGATAAACCGATGACATAGTGATAAACAGATTGATAGACAGATAGAGAGATAAATAGATACAGAGAATGACGGAGAGATAAAAGAGATAAGTGAGTGATAAATAAACGGACAGATAGAGTGACGAAAAGATAAATAGATAAAGTGATAGAAAATACAGATATAAACGATATATATATATATATATATATATATATATATATATATATATATATATAGAGAGAGAGAGAGAGAGAGAGAGAGAGAGAGAGAGAGAGAGAGAGAGAGAGAGAACTAATCGACACCTCGTTGGCACGCGTTTCACCGAGACCAATTTCGGACTCGCGTTGGGATCGAACCCGGGTCTCACAAATGAAAGGCTCAGTTGGCAGCGACCTTGCCTTTCGTTTGTGAGAGGCCTTTGCCGGGGTTCGATCCCAATGTGAGTCAGAATTTTATCTATATATTTATATATATGTTTTTGTGTGTGTGTGTGTGTGTAGTTAACATTTGTGAGAAAAATAATTGGAACAGTCATCATGATAATTGTGGAATTATTGATAATGTAGGAAGGAGAGAGAGAGAGAGAGAGAGAGAGAGAGAGAGAGAGAGAGAGAGAAGCACAGTCTTACGCTTAAGAACTACTGCTGTATTTAGGAATTGAGTCAAGTCAGTATTGACACAGGTTGTTGAAATAAGCGGTACTCTCTCTCTCTCTCTCTCTCTCTCTCTCTCTCTCTCTCTCTCTCTCTCTGAGCCTAGAATGTATTAACATTTTGGTAAGAAAATTATGTTACTATGATAAAATGGATCATTTTAAAGGCATCATTGTAAATGATATCAGTAAAAAGACTTTGTATTTACATTATAATGCAAATACAATGACCACAGTTTCATTATATTAATAATTATCACATAAAATGGTTTAATATATAGAGGTAATCAACACATTGTAAATTAGCCTATATAAGTAAAAAAACATTGTGTTTACATTATAATGCAAATACAATGACCACAGTTTCATTACATTAATAATTATCACATAAATATGGTTTAATATATAGAGGTAATCAACACATTGTAAATTATATCAGTAAACCATTATATATACATTATAATGTAAATACAATGACCACAGTTTCATTATATTAATAATTATCACTTAAATACGGTTTAATATATAGAGGTGATCAACGCACAATCACGTGTGTAACAGAGCTAAATTTCTGACTTACACCGGGATCGAACCCGGGTCTTTATTATCGAAAGCCAAGGGCGCTTATGATCTGTGAGGGTCAGTTGGTAGCGCCTTTGACTCGCAGTCGACAGACCTGGGTTCGATCCCGATGTGAGTCGTAAATACAGTTTAATAAGTAAATAAGATTATGGAAGATAATTCATGATCTCTCTCTCTCTCTCTCTCTCTCTCTCTCCCAATTATCTCATCTCTCTCCCTCTCTCCTCCACCTTATTTCATCTCTCTCTCTCTCTCTCTCTGTCCTCCACTTTATTTCATCTCTCTCTCTCTCTTCCATTATTTCTCTCTCTCTCTCTCTCTCTCTCTCTCTAATTTCACTCTCTATCTCTCTCTCCCTTAATTTATTTCAACCCTTTTTCTCTTCCAATTATTTCAACCCTCTTTTTCTCCTCCCTTATTTCATCTCTGTCTCTCTTCCAATTATTTCATCTCTCTCTCTCTCTCTCTCCACCTTCTTTCAGACGAAGAGCGAAGATGATGCATATGACGATGGTGACGGTTCTGTGGTTTTGAATCACAGACCATCAAGAGGCAAATGCCCCAATGCCCCGGCCCGGGCATTGGGCCAGTCAGTCCCATGCCATCCGGTACCGAAACCAATCCTCACTCTGTCTGTCTGTCTCTCTCTCTCTCTCTCTCTCTCTCTCTCTCTCTACTATACACCCTACCCTCCCAGCCTCACGTCGGCCTTCCAACTATAAAATCCTGTGTCCCATACCCAATTCCCTTCTCTCTCTCTCTCTCTCTCTCTCTCTCTCTCTCTCTCTCTCTCTCTCCCTTCCATCGCGACTCATCCATTTCATTCCTCTACATACCTAAGTCCCTACCAATCCCTCCCCCCTCCATCCCACCCCCCTAACTCCCAGGGCTATGCCCTCGTCCCTCTTAGCTCTTCACTGAGTTGGCCTGATTACGGGAAGGTTGAGGGTGTCCCCTGGGGTTGAGGGAGGAGGAGGAGGAGGAGGAGGAGGAGGTCAGTCCATGTGTATAGTCGAGGTCCCCTTGATCCTGGGGTTGGCTGGGTTAGGTATAGGCGTGGTAGGTGAGGTTGCGTCTAGGTCTCGGGGTTCGGGTGTCTGTGGGTATGTATGGTTGGGGGGATGGGTAGAGAGAGAGAGAGAGAGAGAGAGAGAGAGAGAGAGAGAGAGAGATAGTAGCTGTAGAAGCAGCAGCACCTTCCATTATTTATTGATATTCCGTTTGCATTCGCTTTGTGAGAAGGGCCGTCCTTCCATTGCTGATTGTCTGTTTACTTAAAACATTCCTCTGCGCCCTGGGTATCCCCAGGGGGAGAGAGAGGGACTTTTCTACTATGAGTAGCACCGTGGGTATCCCCGGGGATACCCGGTGGGGGGCTGGGGGTTGGGGAGACTTTTCTACTAATAGTAGCACAGTTGTGCCGCGGGATCCTGAAATCTAAATGGACGCGTAGTGTTTTTTTTTTTTACTTATTTTCTTTATTGTCCTTAAAGATTCCTTTATGGGTTGGTGGAATTGTGGGGAGACTGTGTAGTGGTTATTGTCCTGTGGTTTAGTTTATTAATCAGGTGAAAGTCTCATTCATTTTATTGGGTTGGGTTTTTTTTTTCGGAAGATCGTTAAGGAAGAAGTTCGTGAATGCTTATAAAACGTGTGTGTATGTGAAAGAGAGAGAGAGAGAGAGAGAGAGAGAGAGAGAGAGAGAGAGATTTTAAATGTCCATGAAAGCACACACTCATTGGCTTTATATATATATATATATATATATATATATATATTAATCTTCTTCTTCTTTTAATGCTTTTATTCCATTTTTGAAAGCATGACACATTTTTTGGGGTAGATTGTGGTCTTATATATATATATTATATATATATATATATATATATATATATATATATATATATATATATATATATATATATATATATATATATATATATATATATATATATATATATATATATATAAACTTCTCGACCCATTTCTCACTAACCGAGTTTGAGCTAAGCAATATATCTTTTTGATTGGTCTGAGTAAAGTTAGTTTTGATGTTATCACACTCTATTCGTTAAACCTCAAAACTTGTAACTTATTACAGCACGTTAAAAACAGCAAAATATAAAGGTCGGAATAACGAGTTGAAGTTAACCAAAAACAAACATCTGTATGGTTTCTAATAAAAGAAATTCATAGTCACTAAAAAGTAAAAAAGTAAACTACGTTAAGTCGCGTTTCCAACGGTAGGTATGTGGTTTGTTGTTATTTATACAAACCACTGTGCAGTAAAGGATAATTTTGACTGTCACATTTGGATTTATAGGTACACTGCGTGTATGCATGTATTTAAAATGAGCTTAATATATTATATCATTCCACAAGTGCAAAGAACTTCTGTAGTACAAATACGAAACACCAATCCGTGGCTTCAAGTTGGAACGGTTATTTTTTTTTTTGTAGGCCTAGGTCTGAGTCCTGCTTATTGTTGCAACTATAGTAGAAGCTAGTCATAATATTGGCTTAAATAATAATAGTAGATTTAAACATCATTTCATTTAGCCTACGGACCGTGCGCCAGAAATGCATATGGGTATTATTTTTGTCTAACATTAACAGAGATTATAATAGTCACAACTACACTAATAATTATAATAAAACTATTATTATCCTTATTGACTAACGCTAAGAAGCCTGAATATTTTGTTCTCATGGTCTATTACAGGTAAATAGTAGCATAGGCCTTAGACATAGGCCTATAACTGTTTTCCTGAAGCCTCCTGCATTTGCTTATATTTTTTTCCGGTTTGTTTATTTGTTGAATTTCATCTTAAATTAAGTGTGATCCCACAACAGTTGACTCAGTGTTAGGTACGTAATTCCTTGTAGGTCATCATTGAGACGGTTTGAATTTCAGAAAATGGGGATAAGTCAATATATATATATATATATATATATATATATATATATATATATATATATATATATATATATATATATATATATAAATGAAAATAAATATATATATATAGCGTTATATATCCCATAGAGATATAATTATCTCTCTATATATATATATATAAATCATAAAATAAATAGATCTCGTCTCTTAGATCTCTTACATAAAAAATTCTCTCTCTCTTTTCTCTCTCTCTCTCTCTCTCTTACTCACTTTTTCTCTCTCTCTCTCTCTCACTCACACTCTCTCTCTCTCTCTCTCTCTCTCTCTCTCTTCTCTCTCGAAAACACTTTCTCTCTCACACGAAAACACTCTCTTTCTCTCTCACACTTACACTCTCTCTCTCTCTCTCTCTCTCTCTCTCTCTCTGCACGAGAACGATGCTTCAGATCGCGACACTCCTTCGACAGAGAGAAAAAAGTGAAAGTTCTTTCTTCAGGAGAAAATCCCCCCACCTCATCCGCGTTCACCCGTGTGTGGTTGAGTGGTGGGTGACTCTGCAATCCGTCGTTGCCGGATTAAATGCATTATTATTATTGCTATTGCTTGGTTGGGTGAACTGGGTGGTTGAGTGACTGGATTGGATTGCTTGCGTCGCGTTGTTTACACTTATTCATAAGTTCGGGTGATTCTTGATGGGGTGACTCTCTCTCTCTCTCTCTCTCTCTCTCTCTCTCTCTCTCTCTCTCTCTCTTATATACGTACATACATACAGTATATATACTGTATGTACATATATAATATATATATATATATATATATATATGTATATATATATATATACATATATATATATATATATGTATATATGACTATATGACTTGTGGGTTGGTAGCGCGCCCTTGCCTTCAGTCGAAAAACCTGGGTTCGATCCCTGTGAGAGCAGTTGATTTCTTCATTCTGTCACACACGTGATTGTGTGTAGATTACCCATATATATATATATATATATATATATATATATATATATATATATATATATATATATATATATATATATATATATATATATATATATTATACTGTATATACTGTATATGTATATATATATATATATATATATATATATTCTTCTTCTTATATAATTTATATCGTATAATAATAATAATAATATATATATAATAATAATAATAATAATAATAATATATAATAATAAAATTCAGTGCTGTCATTCAAAATAAAACTTCAAATCTATCTATCTATCTATCTATCTATCTATCTGTCTGTCTATAGTTCGTACGTACAAGTACGTCGCAATTTTAGCGATATGGCCGTCATCCGGGTTTTACTTTTAGGAGGCCACCCCCTTTCTGTCGGTTCTCGTTCTGTCCGTCAGCGGGTTCTTTATTTGTCCCTGCTGAGAGAGAGAGAGAGAGAGAGAGAGAGAGAGAGAGAGAGAGAGAGAGAGAGAGAGAGAGAGAGAGAGAGGAAAAAGAAAGAAATGAGAAATGAGAGAGAAAAAACAAAGAAATGGGAGAGAGAGAGGAAAGAATGAGAGAAAGAGAGAGGGAGAGGAAAAAAAAGAGAGAGAGAGAGAGAGAGAGAGAGAGAGAGAGAGAGAGAGAGAGAGAGAGAGGAAAGAAAGAAATGAGAAATTTGAGAGAGAGAGAGAGAGAGAGAGAGAGAGAGAGAGAGAGAGAGAGAAAAGAAGAATTTCTCAGAATTTTCATACTGATGTCTCATGATTAACAAGCTTCAAAGTGTGCAGTGTCAGGGAATATTTTTAATTCTATATAAGCCTATAAGACTCAAAACCAATTGAGGCCTAGACTCGGAAATTAGCGAATCTCTCTTCTATATAGGCCTACAAGGCATCCTGATGCGTAGGCTCGGAAATTAGCGAACCATTTCATAGATAATTTCCTGAGATGTCTTATGTTATTGAAGAATGGCTGGCAGAATTATAAGCACGTAATTACAGCCCGTGTAATCGATAACGTTTACATCTAAACATTAGCAGATCCAGGTGGGTGGAGGGGGCACCTGGGCACGTTGCCCCCCCCATCCAAAATAATACTAAAGATTTAAATAATAATATAAATGGGATATGTAAAAATGGGAAAAAATAGAAAATTTGTGATAGAAATAATAAAATTTTGAGAAAAAAATAACAATTATACATGTATATACATATCCATATGCCTATATATTTACATATGATGTGTGTATAATATGAAAATTGTTCCTCCAATAAAAAATCTTTCTGGATCCGCCAGTACATCTAAAAGTGTATAAAAATCCTAAAAGAAATTGCTTAACGGTAAATACGAACAAGAAACCCCAAATTACTGTCAGAATTAACCTCAGAGGGGGAAAAAACAATAAGGTACCGTTAAGTTTTCTGACACTTCTTTAAGAATGCCATTCTGCCGACATTTTCCCAATTGCCTTGCACAGGCGTCACACTGGACAACTAATAATACCATTATCATCACCACCAGTTCCTCATTTTGAACATACCATTTATCTCTGTTAGATAATTGGCCATCGTTTGACCCATCTGCTGGGCCAAGATGGACCCAAATTTACACTCTTCTTGAATGACGTCGTATCATATTCATCTGTGGAGGCATATCTCTAATTCCTTCTTATTTGACCCATCTGGAGGACCAAAATGAACCCCAATTTATACTCTTCTTGAGTGACCTCGTATCATATTCATCTGTGGAGGCATATCTCTAATTCTTCTTCTTCAACGTGTCTTCAATGACCCATCTGGAAGGCCAAAATGTGCCTAAATTTATATTTTTCTTCAATGACGTCGTACCATGTTTATGAAGAGAGATATAGATCTCTCTCTCTCTCTCTCTCTCTCTCTCTCTCTCTCTCTCTCTCTCTCTCTCTCTCTCTCTCTCTAATTCCTTCTCAAACGCGTCTTCAATTTATGGAGTCTTATGGAGTCCTTTAATGTCTGGGAGTAAATCATTTTTAAAGAGAAACTTTGGTGGATTAAAAGCAATACTTGACGATGCTGTAAGAATTTTAATCCCTCGGTCTTGGCAATTGCTCTGCATCATTGCATACTTTGGTAATCTGCTTTGCACCTGTGTGAAAAGGAGAGACTGAATTTCTTTGAATTAGATTATTCAGGA
>NC_089797.1:3645390-3657890 GCF_040412425.1 Macrobrachium rosenbergii
TATAAATGGGATATGTAAAATGGGAAAAAAATAGAAAATTTGTGATAGAAATAATAAAATTTGAGAAAAAATAACAATTATACATGTATATACATATCCATATGCCTATATATTTACATATGATGTGTGTATAATATGAAAATTGTTCCCCCCATAAAATCTTTCTGATCCGCCAGTACATCTAAAAAGTGTATAAAAATCCACAAAAAGAAATTGCTTAACGGTAAATACGAACAAGAAACCCTAAATTACTGTCAGAATTAACCTCAGAGGGAAAAAACAATAAGGTACCGTTAAGTTTTCTGACACTTCTTTAAGAATGCCATTCTGCCGACATTTTCCCAATTGCCTTGCACAGGCGTCACACTGGACAACTAATAATACCATTATCATCACCACCAGTTCCTCATTTTGAACGCCTTACAATTGGCCATCGTTTGACCCATCTGCTGGGCCAAGATGGACCCAAATTTACACTTCTCTTGAATGACGTCGTATCATATTCATCTGTGGAGGCATATCTCTAATTCCTTCTTATTTGACCCATCTGGAGGACCAAAATGAACCCCCAATTTATACTCTTCTTGAGTGACCTCGTATCATATTCATCTGTGGAGGCATATCTCTAATTCCTTCTTCAACGTGTCTTCAATGACCCATCTGGAAGGCCAAAATGTGCCCAAATTTATATTTTTCTTCAATGACGTCGTACCATGTTTATGAAGAGAGATATAGATCTCTCTCTCTCTCTCTCTCTCTCTCTCTCTCTCTCTCTCTCTCTCTCTCTCTCTCTCTCTCTCTAATTCCTTCTCAAACGCGTCTTCAATTTATGGAGTCTTATGGAGTCCTTTAATGTCTGGGAGTAAATCATTTTTAAAGAGAAACTTTGGTGGATTCAAAAGCAATACTTGACGATGCTGTAAGAATTTTAATCCCTCGGTCTTGGCAATTGCTCTGCATCATTGCATACTTTGGTAATCTGCTTTGCACCCGTGTGAAAAGGAGAGACCGAATTTCTTTGAATTAGATTATTCAGGAAAATATTGGAATGTATATATATAAATATATATATATAGATAGATAGATAGATAGATAGATAGACAGATAGAAGAAGAAGAAGAAGAAGAAGAAGAAGAAGAAGAAGAAGTAATCAACACACGATCACGTGTGGAACAGAAATAAATTTCCGACTCACATGGGGATCGAAGCCCTTACTGCCTTTCAGTTGAAAGACCTGGGTTACAAATTTCTGACTCAAATCGATCGAACCTTACCGCCCCTTCAATTGAAAGACCTGGGTTCGATCCTGATGAGAGAGAGAGAGAGAGAGAGAGAGAAAGATAGTTGGCGCAGAATAAAACAAAATTCAAAATTCAATGCAACTATCATCAGTGAATTCTTGCATATATCCGTCCACATTGTAAACTAGCCTCTACGTGAAAGAAGGTGTAAGCTACACCCTACACTTATCTGTATACATATGAGTGTGTAGCCAATGTGTATGTATGTGTATGACGTTTATCTCATCCCCTGCCTATCTCCGTGAAATTTCACGCTGGTTCTTTGTACGATATCGTAATTTTATATTCCGCACGTGATTTGAGAGAGAGAGAGAGAGAGAGAGAGAGAGAGAGAGAGAGAGAGAGAGAGAGAGAGAGAGAGAGAGAAGGGGAGGGAGGGGGTAATACACGCAAACACACAGGTATCACCTAGTTGTTAAGATCTGAACGAAGGTGTGACGCTTTGCAGGTAACTGTTAGATTCTTCGCCTCGTATTCTCTCTCTCTCTCTCTCTCTCTCTCTCTCTCTCTCTCTCTCTCTCTCTCTCTCTCTCTCTCTAGCGTATATACAGCCTAATCCTGAATTGTTGATTACTTGGGGTACGGTTGCTGGCCCTGTGGCCTTGCATATATAACATTTATTGATGGTCACCCATCCAAGCACTGTCCAAACCAACGTTGGTTAACTTTTCTGATCGGAATTCTGTTATTGCCATAAAGGTTATCTTGACATAATATTATTTACATTAAAAAGAAACAACTCACTTTTTTAGTAATTATTGAGAGAGAGAGAGAGAGAGAGAGAGAGAGAGATGATTTCGGTGTAATTCTTTGATATCAAGTATTTCTTTGCAAGTTTACTTTTATACATCCTGAAATATCTTCTCTGGTAGGAGAGAGAGAGAGAGAGAGAGAGAGAGAGAGAGAGAGAGAGAGAGAGAGAGAGAGAGAGAGAGAGAATTCCCTGGTATTCATTCGTTTGATCTTCATGAAAAAAGTTTGCGCGTTTATTTATGCTCTCTATCTGTTCCTCCGTTCTGTGCGTCTAATCTTCATTATCCCTTTGCAGTTTAAATTTTCCTTTCCGGAGAGAGAGAGAGAGAGAGAGAGAGAGAGAGAGAGAGAGAGAGAGAGAGAGAGAGAGAGAGAGGAAATCCTTTCATTTATTTGTCTACATTAGGCTATTTCCTTTACACGCTCAATAGTTATATTTAATATCTCTGTTAGGACACACGCACACACACAGGAGCTATGCCCCTTGTACGCAAGAAAGTCTCCCCTCCCACAACCCAACACCCACTTCAAGGGGGCCACAGGACCCCAGGAGAATAAACACTTGTGTAATATACATCCGAAAAAAAATTTCTTCCCAGCGTTCTCCCATCCTTAAAAAAACACAACTCTGTTCCCTCTCCTCTCCCCTCTCCCCACGGACCCTACCGTCTGAAACCTTGCTGGGATGGACTCCTCCTCCTCCTCCTCCTCCTCCTCCTCCTCCTCCTCCCACACATCTTAGTGTACTACCTGGTTTGGCTTTTCTATTAACAGCGGCAAGACAACTTGAATCAGCCCACTTTTACAATAGACGAATCCCCCCGTCAGCCCGTCAAAAATGTGCCCCCCCCACCCCGCCCCCTCCCTCCCACACACACACACACATACACACACACATACACACTAAATATTTCCCAAGGTTTAAAGGAATGTGGAAGAAGGTGATGATGATTTGGGGGGCCGAGAGTGTAAGGATGAATCAGAGGGCCTTCGATTGTGTATATTTATTATTATTATTATTTTATTATTATTATTATTATTATTATTATTATTATTATTATTATGAATGATTTAGTTGTGGTTAGTGTATTGTTATCAATAGATCATATATGTGTCTGTGGACATAGAGTGAATTTATTATTTTATTATTATTATTATTATTATGATTCAGTTGACATTTGATTGTGGTTAATGTATTTTTATAAATTAATGAATGATGTATGTGTCTGTGGAGAGAGAGAGAGAGAGAGAGAGAGAGAGAGAGAAATTACTATGGTAAAACCCTCATATTAAGTATTCCTTTTTCACGTTCACATTTGTATATACTAAAATATCTTTTCTGTTAAGTGAGAGAGAGAGAGAGAGAGAGAGAGAGAGAGAGAGAGAGAGAGAGAGAGAGAGAGAGAGTGAGGAGAGAGAGAGAGAGAGAGAGAATAAGAAGACACATTTAACAGGAGCGTTTCTTGACACATGACACGCACATGGGAGGAGGAATTAGGGAGGGTAGAGAGAGAGAGGGGAGGGAGGAGAGAGAGAGAGAGGAGGAAGGGCGAGCGGCTCTACAAAGATACAGCGGTGAAGCTGATATCTCTACCTCCTCCTCCTCCTCCTCCTCCTCCTCCTCCTCCTCCTCCTCCCGTCCCGATGTCCTGTCGTTTGTACTCTGTACCCCTCTGTCTGTCTCTTCTGCTGTCGTTTATTCTCTCTCTCTCTCTCTCTCTCTCTCTCTCTCTCTCTCTCTCTATATATATATATATATATATATATATATATATATATATATATATATATATATATATATATATATATATATTCTACCCTTATTTCTCTCTCTCTCTCTCTCTCTCTCTCTCTCTCTCTCTCAATATCGTAGTTGTCCACCGATAAGTGCTCCGAAAAGCTTCAGATGTTTCTTTAAAAGCAAGCGTTGGAAAATAAACATTTAGCGTACGGAGACCTCTCTCTCTCTCTCTCTCTCTCTCTCTCTCTCTCTCTCTCTCTCTCTCAATATCCGTAGTATCCCAGCTGTTACATCGCTAACGGCTTTTAAGATGTTTCTTTGAAGAACAAGCCTGAGAGTACAGAAAGAACTCTCTCTCTCTCTCTCTCTCTCTCTCTTCTCTCTCTCTCTCTCTCTCTCTCTCAGCTGTTATGGAAAATATATAAAAACAAATTTGTAAAATGTAAAGTAGAATGAAAACCGAACATACGAGTACAGAAAGATTTTCTCTCTCTCTCTCTCTCTCTCTCTCTCTCTCTCTCTCTCTCTCTCTCTCCTGGTATTGGCACACCTGACTCCATGGCTCTTCTTTGTCTTTGAAATGAAGGTTAATCCTGTCTTAAGCATTGGAGCGGCAGAAGTCACTTACTACGAAAAAAAGTAAAAAAGGTAAAAGAAAAAATGAATTCATGTGAACCATTCAAATGCCTACTAAGCATATGAATGGTTTGAACCAGAGGCCTCCTGGCTAGCTTACAAATTCTGCCGACTCGCTTTTGGTGTCGTGCGAGGTCTTTGAATGAAATAGATTCATGAATTTGTCTTCGTGTTTTTAGTGGTAAATTCACGATTATTATTAGCTTTCGTGATGGTGGTAATTGATTGCTTTGGTAATGATGATGATTGTTTGCCTTCACAATAATGATAATGATTTGCCTTCTTAATAATGATAATTTGCCTTCATAATGTTCATAATTAATTGCCATCATAGTGGTGATGGTAATTATAATTATTTGCCTTCGCAATTATCATAATTATTTGCCTACATAATGATGATAATTATTGGCCTTCATAGTGATGATGATAATTATAGTTAATTGCCTTCATATTAATGATAATTATTTGCCTTCATATTGATAATAATTATAATTATTTCCCTTCATAATGATGATAATTATTTGCCATCATAGTGATGATGATGATAATTATAATTATTTGTCCTCATAGTGATGATAATTATTTGCCATCATAGTGATGATGATAATTATAATTATTTGCCCTCATAGTGATGATAATTATTGGCCTTCATAGTGAGAATAATTATAATGATTTGCCTTTATAATGCTGATAATTATTTGCCTTCGCAAAAGTTATAATTGTTTGCCTTCATAGTAAAGATAATTGTCTGCCTTCATAATGATGATAATAATTTTAATGATTTGCCCTCATAACTATGATAATAATCATGATAACTGTTTGCCTTGATATGATGATAATATTCAGATAATGATTTGCCTTCAGATGATGATGATAATAATGATAATTATTTACCTTCATAATTATGATAATAATCATAATGATGATTATTTTCCTTCATAATGACGATGATGATAATGATAATTATTTGCCTTAATAATAACGATGATATTCGTGATAATGATTGGCCTTTAGATGATGATGATAATCATAATGATGATTATTTGCCTTCATAATTATGATAATCATAATGATGATTATTTGCCTTCATAATTATGATAATCATAATGATGATTATTTGCCTTCATAATTATGATAATCATAATGATGATTATTTGCCTTCATAATTATGATAATCATAATGATGATTATTTGCCTTCATAATTATGATAATAATCACGTCATTATTTTCCTTCATAATGACGATGATACTCATGATAATTATTTACCTTCATAATGATGACAATAATAATAATGATAGTAATTTGCCTTCATAATGATGATGATGATAATAATGACAACTCTGTAGTTAAGTATGAACTCCCTGTATGTATGTATGTATTCGTGTATGTATCAGATACATACACAAATACACACATACATAATAAATGTATCTTCTCGTCTTATCAATAAAAACTTATCACAAGGACCTCACAATTTGGTCGAAACACTTGCATTCTTGTGCATGACGGAGGTGTACAGATTTCAAGGTTAATTTTTCACGGTCAGGACCATAAACTAAAAAAAAGCAAGTCCTTCATTTTCGTGGGAAAGAGAGAGAGAGAGAGAGAGAGAGAGAGAGAGAGAGAGAGAGAGAGAGAGAGCGACGATCCACTCGGCCAAAATATTGCAGGGTTCGACCACAGAATTGGTTACGACTGGACAGGCTTTTATGGGCTTTGGGTTTGCCCTCCCTGGTCGGGGGTGGGGGAGAGGGTATAAATCCCCACTTTGGGGGGGATGGGCAGGGTACATCCCTGGCCCCACGGCTAGGCTGAGGGGTTGGGGGGGGGGAGGGGAGGACATTACCATCTGGGTTATTAGGAAGTAGGACAATGTGAACCTCCTCTGCTGGTATGTTCTTCTCTCTCTCTCTCTCTCTCTCTCTCTCTCTCTCTCTCTCTCTCTCTCTCTCTCTCTCTCTTTTCACACACTCAGATATGCCTACCAGCCTGTCCTCTTGTACTGCAGGCTATGTGTATTGTGTATGGAGTGTATTAAAGAGTAAATTTTTTGTTTTTATACATGTAGCATATGTTTGTATCTTAACTGCAACTCAGTGTGTTATCTATCCTCCTCTTAACACTTCCTAATTATACAACCTTTTTACTAGTCTATGCATCCCCATTCTCCCCTCATGATCAAACCATCTGTAAATGCTGGGACATCCTTTCACTCATGTATCGTAAAACAAGAAAGATATATTTAACTGTGTTTAGAAACAAACTTATCAAGGACCTGTGAATGTCTCGATTTCCCGTTACCCTTTCACGCTTTTTTAGTTTTCTGTAAAGGAAAACTATTGTGCCGGCTGTGTCTGTCCATCCGCACTTTTTTGTCTTCCCTCAGATCATAAAAACTACTGAGGAGGCTAGAGGGCTGCAAATTGGTATGTTGGTCATCCACCCTCCAATCATCGAACATACCAAATTGCAGTCCTCTAGCCTCGGTAGTTTTGATTCCTTGTCGAGTTCATCAGTAATAGCGGTACCTTCATAATAAAACCGACGGTACCACCATCAATAATAACAGTAGCGACACCACTACCGTCATGGAGTTGCAGTACCATCAGAAGTGCGGTATTGCTATTGCAAATAGCCAATAGCTGTATCGCAAAATAGCAATAGCAACGCTATTAGTAGCAAATGGAGTTAGCGCAAGCTGCTGTCATCTCGATTCAAATGGAGAATTTTAATGTTCTCATTTTGGGGTTTTAATTTTTACTCTAAAATTTTTAAATTTTTCATATTTAATTTTCCCCTCATTATTCGTCCTTTTTTCCTTCTTCCCCATTTTTTCCTCGTCCTTAATTTTCCGTTATTTTCTTTTTCTTGATTTAATTTTATTTCTGTCAGAAATCTCAAAAATTATTGATGACCAGTAGGCCTTGGGCCTAGTTGTAAGAGTTTTGTGTTACGGTGCAGTTTCTTTTCATTTGAGCAGTTTAATTTCTCTCTCTCTCTCTCTCTCTCTCTCTCTCTCTCTCTCTCTCTCTCTTCTCTCTCTCTCTCTCTCTCTACACTTTTGACTGGGGAAACAGTGCCTTGTTTTTTTTTTTATATTTTATTATCGTATTTTTTATGTATTTTATTTTAATATCCTTTCTCTTATTCTCTCTCTCTCTCTCTCTCTCTCTCTCTCTCTCTCTGTACATTTGATTCTGGGAAACTGTTTATTCTGTATACTTTATATTTTATTGTCTTTTTTTTTATGTTTTATTCTAGTTTATTTTTTTTTGTATATTCATTCTCTATATTCTCTCTCTCTCTCTCTCTCTCTCTCTCTCTCTCTGTTATTGTGTGGGGTAGGGCTAATGGCTCACAGCCTGGGAACCCGCGTTCGATCCCCAAATCGAGCAATAAATGATGTAGCTGGTCGCTAGTAGACTGTTATGGGTTGTAGGTGGGTCTTTCATCATACATTGCACTCCAGGAACGAAAGTGAAATTCTGATATAAGGGAGAGAGAGAGAGAGAGAGAGAGAGAGAGAGAGAGAGAGAGAGAGAGAGAGAGAGAGAGCATGGGAAATTTGAGTCGTACTTGAATATATATATATATATATATATATATATATATATATATATATATATATATATGTGTGTGTGTGTGTGTGTGTGTGTGTGTGTGTGTGTGTGTGTGTGTGTGTGTGTGTGTGTAATAGCCACCTTGACTTCCCAGTTTCCTTTCAATTTTTGGATAGGCCTATTCCCCATAGGTTTAGATCGAAACTCAAATAGTACAAAATAGTGGAACTTCCTCAGAAAAAAAATTACAAAAATGTCAATAGAAAAAAACCCTACTACAGTAAAAGACTACAATAAATATCAAGGCTAAAAAATACAAAAAAAAAAAAAAATAGAAAAGAGAAAAAAGATTGCAAGGCGAAGATGAACTCGCTATTTTGTTGGCTTCATTCTTCTTCTTCTTCTTCTTCTTCTTCTTCTTCTTCTTCTTCTTCTTCTTCTTCTTCTTATTCTTCTCCTTCTTCTTCTTCTTCTTCTTCTTCTTCTGCTTCTTCTTCTTCTTCTTCTTCTTCTTATTACTATTTTTTGGGGGTGGGTGTGTTTGGAGAAAGAAGTAAAAAAAAAAAAAGTGATGTTGGTTGGGAGAGGAGAGAGGAGGGAGAGAATAGTGTTGGTGTCTTCCCAGGGTGTGTGGTGGTTGTTGGAGAGGGGAGGGAGGGAGGGAGGGAGGAAGGAGGGGTATGGGAGGGGAGGGGATAGTGGTTGAAAGGCGCGCCTGGTGTTGGGGAAATTGACAGCCAGTACGCCAGGAAGTTGGGGAAATGGCACGGAAAATTGGGGTGGTTGGGGAAGGTGCTGTTCTCTCTCTCTCTCTCTCTCTCTCTCTCTCTCTCTCTCTCTCTCTCTCTCACAGCATAGAGCGTTTATTTTATTTTTTTTTTTTTGGTCACCTGTCCGTTGACTAGAGACAGGGACGAGGGTGAATTAGTCATACCTAAACTTCACTTGGCAGTCTCTCTCTCTCTCTCTCTCTCTCTCTCTCTCTCTCTCCGGAACCGGACGAGGAAAGGAAATGGTAGTTAGGCAATTGCTGTTGGCCGTAACTTCGTGTGAAGAGACGTAGAGAAAAAATAAGACGTGACAGTCATATATTGTAAGAACGAAGGGCCTCGACGAGGTAAACTCTCTCTCTCTCTCTCTCTCTCTCTCCATTTTATCGATTCTTTGTCGTCCGTGTCTTCTGCCTATTTTTTTATTTTTTTTTTTACGATATTGGAGTTAGTTTGTCAAAACTTTTTTTTTTCTTTGTCGTAATGTATTTTCGTTCAAGAAGGATTTTGTCGCGTCTCCTTGTCACTGAGAGAGAGAGAGAGAGAGAGAGAGAGAGAGAGAGAGAGAGAGAGAATTCCAAGAAAACGGTACTAGGTCTGATGTGAACAAAAAAAAAACTGCTGAGCGAAGCATTTTTCCTTCCAAAATGCCACATGATCTTGAAGACAGGCGGTGTTACAGTCAAGTCTAGTCTTGTTTAGCAGAACTGTAAACTGTTGAATGTGAGTTTACAACAGTTCCTATTTATGCGTCTCGGAGTTTAAGCCAGGGCCATGGTGGCTTCCTTTGTCAGGGTCAAACGGATTTTAAATATTCCCTCTGGAGAAAACAGTAAAAAAAAAGATGGAAGGTTAGTGAAGAATATAAGATTTATTATTATTATTATTATTATTATTATTATTATTATTATTATTATTATTATTATTATTATTCAGAAGATCAAACCTTGGTTGCTTCCTTTTAAATATTCCCTCTGCATGAAACAGTAAAAAAAAAAATGGAAGGTTAGTTAAGACTATTATTATTATTATTATTATTATTATTATTATTATTATTCAGAAGATTAACGCTGAAGACCATAATTATGCTCTTTTGTCCGGGTCAAACGGATTTTAGATATTCCCTCTGGGTGAAACAGTAAGAAAAATGGAAGATTAATTAAGACATTATTATTATTATTATTATTATTATTATTATTATTATTATTCATTATTATTATTATTATTATTATTATTCAGTAGACTGACTTGACCATACTTCAATCCAAAGAATAATATGGTGTTCATTTGAAAGACTACGAAGCAAAACTTGAGAGGTAGCCTCCCTCATTGAAGATGGGGTTTGAATGTCAAAAAAAAAAAAATCATCAGGTAGCTATATTGAAGATGACACAGGCGTTTGAAATAACCCCTCTTTTAAATTACACTGAGTATCAAAATACTTATATTTAATACTTAACCGAATAAGAATTTAGAACGCCTTCCTAACCCTTCTTTCAAATTACACTGAGAATACAAGACTTATGTTTTATACCTCTTTGAATAAGAAATTTAGAATGCCTCTTGTTTCCAGCTTTTGAGGTTATATATTTCTCACTGAGGGACTAAAGACTAGATTTGAGTTATTCGCGAAAGAATTTCATAGCTAAGGAACGGTGGGTTTTTTTTTTTTTAGCTTTCCCTGTTTCCATTTTCCTGTTCCTCTAAAACTTGAGGGACTTTTTAAGCTAGGATTTCTTAATAACTTACTAAAAGTAGTGGGACTTTCAAATTTAGGGTTTCTGAATCACTTAAAAAAATTAGATGGACTTTTTAAGTTAGGATTTTTGAATCACTTGCTAAAATTAGAGGGACTTTTAAAGTTAGGATTTTTGAATCATTTACTAAAATTAGAGGGACTTTTTAAAGTTAGAATTTCAGAATAACTTGCAAAAATTATAGGGACTTTTAAAGTTAGAATTTCAGAATAACTTACAAAAATTTTTTATAGGGACTTTTAAAGTTAGGATTTCTGATTCGCTTAAAAATCAGAGGGACTTTTAAAGTTAGGATTTCTGAATAACTTGCAAAAATTATTGGGACTTTTTAGGATTTTTTAATAACTTACAGAAATTATAGGGACTCTTTAAGTTAGGATTTTTTTATAACCTAGGACACTTTACGTTAGGATTCCCGAACAACTCTACGAAAAAATCATGAGGACTTTTTAAGTTAGGCATTAATTGTTCGAATGTCTCTCAATTTACAAACACCTGGCTAAATTTAACCAGTTATTCCATACAATGATGATATCAGATCATACAGTCTAAAGGTAAATAGACCCAGGTATCCTAGGATTACCTGAGACTGATTGTACTCCTGGGTCCTCTTTGAAGCATTCATCTGATTGTCTATTATAAAAAAAAAAAAAGATTCGTACTGACCAGCCAACAGGAAAGAATGTTTTGGCCTCCATTATAAAATTCGAAGGGCAGGAGAATTCCTTTGAGAGAAGAGAGAGAGAGAGAGAGAGAGAGAGAGAGAGAGAGAGAGAGAGAGAGAGTGTTTCTGTATTAATATGTTATATCTTCATTCTTCCTTCCTTTTACAAATTTACTTTTCATTATATTTTCTGTAGCAACTGTGTGTGTGTGTGTGTGTGTGTGAGAGAGAGAGAGAGAGAGAGAGAGAGAGAGAGAGAGAGAGAGAGAGAGAGAGAGAGGGGGAGAGAGAGAGAGAGAGAAGTGTTCATAAAAATTTTGTTTTTTATTATTACTAACAAACATTTACAAATTACTGAGAATTGGACAGAAAAAAAAAAATATAATATATATATATATATATATATATATATATATATATATATATATATATATATATATATATATAGAGAGAGAGAGAGAGAGAGAGAGAGAGAGAGAGAGAGAGAGAGAGAGTGGTTGTTTACAATAAATTTTACTAACAAACATTTACAAACTATTGAGAAAAAGATTTGGACAGAAGTAAATATATACATAAAGAAAGAGAGAGAGAGAGAGAGAGAGAGAGAGATAGTAAAGGTGTTTAGAATAATTTTTTTCTTCTATTACCAAAAAAATATATAAACTTTTGAGAAAGAGAATAGGACAGAAATAAATATATATAAAGAGAGAGAGAGAGAGAGAGAGAGAGAGAGAGAGAGAGAGAGAGAGAGAGAGGAGGAACATTATTTTGATAGAGACCAGGTGGTGGTTCCTCGTAAACCTGTTTTGGGAAGACACCCGGACGTGAGGTCTAGTTGTTATCTTTCGGTCTGAAATGTAAACACTGCTTGGATTATGTCGAGAATGCCAGTGATTTCAGTTCTTTGCATATCTTAGTTTTGTTAAATCTTTTTCTTTTATTTTTAAAGTGATTTAGCTTTTCTTTGTCCTATTTTATTTCTTTTTCGCATATTTTATTTTTTATGTAGGTTATATTTTTTCAAAGGTTATTTAGCTTTCTCTGTCATATTTTATTTTCATTCTTTTATATATTTATTTGTTTTATTTTTCAAATGTTATTTAGATTTTTGTCATTTTATTTCTTTATTTGCATATTTTATTCTTCATATTTTTTTTTTTATTTTTCAAAGGTTATTTAGCTGTTTTTGTCATATTTTATTATTTTATTTTCAAAGGTTATTTAGCTGTTTTGTCATATTTTATTATTATATTTATTGATAACATTGTTATGGGCTAAAATGTTGGATTTTTATTGAAGAAATATTTATTGAAGAA
>NC_089797.1:3662890-3665390 GCF_040412425.1 Macrobrachium rosenbergii
CTGCTGAATCGAAAATGATATCCGCACGTTATGTATATATATATATATATATATATATATATATAGAGAGAGAGAGAGAGAGAGAGAGAGAGAGAGAGAGAGAGAGAGAGAGAGAGAGAGAGAGAAAATGTTGGCCATTTCACATGCGGCTATACAGATGGATACCTCCTAAGTACAGGGCACAATCGTTGAAATCAGTCCCATCAAAAAATAATTACACTCTTAATAACAGACGCGGTTTCAAAGTCAGGTTCAGCGCTCGGAAATCGACAGGTAGTACTGGGCGAATCGATACGAAATTCGGGGACCAATATGCCAGGTGTAATATGCACCTGTGGTCGGACCTTGATTGAAGATTTGGGGAAAGTATTAATGTCCACCCCCGCTCAGTTTCCCCTGCGTGTGGGAAGCACGCAAACACGCACTCAAATGGCTACTCTCTCTCTCTCTCTCTCTCTCTCTCTCTCTCTCTCTCTCTCTCTCTCTCTCTCAGCCAAACAGTGACAGCAAGGGATATTACGCGTGCATTCATGTACTACTTAATCATGAATGCAAAATATGTTAGGGACAGAATGTGCATGATGTCTCTCTCTCTCTCTCTCTCTCTCTCTCTCTCTCTCTCTCTCTCCCCATATATGATTCTGCCAATACCCCTTAATAAGGAATTCACTTTACCTTGGGAATAACTTACACCCAAAGGGAATTCGATATGGAAAGTGCATCTGCCCTGAATGGACGACAAGTCACTGGCCTCCTTGTATCAAACCCAAAAGACATGGGTTCGAATCCTGTCATATATAATTCCCTTTTGTGTAAGCTATTCAGAAGGGTAAAGTGAATCCAATATTAAGGGTATTTGTGGCTTAATATTTGAGAGGTTACGCGAATGTTGCGTGTGAATGAATGAAGTTTAGTGAATGAAGAAGTATATATATATATATATATATATATATATATATATATATATATATATATATATACATATATGTATATATTCATATTGATGACTTGTTCTGTAAAGGATAAATGATTAATTCCTCCTTGTCTATCCTTTCTTCGCATGAGAATGGACTGAAAAGGTGATATTCCCAATAAAGTTTCCAATAATAAGGGGTTTCATTCCGTGGTGATTTCCCACGAGATTCTCTCTCTCTCTCTCTCTCTCTCTCTCTCTCTCTCTCTCTCGGTTTTTCTGTCTTGGGCTATTTCTCTATGGTATCCGCCGTTTGGGAAAGTCTACGCAAACTCACTCACTCACTTTCACTCATTTTCACTCATTCACTCTCACTCACTCACACACACACACACACTCACACATTAACACACACACACACACACACACACACACTCACTCACTCACAGTCTCTAACACACACACACACACACACACACACACACACACTCAGTCAATTCAGTCTCTCACTCACCACAGCCACTCAACACACACACACACACCACTCACTCAGCCACACACACACACACATACACACACACACACACACACACACACACACTCACTCACACACTCACTCACTCACTCACTCACTCACTCACTCACTCACACGTCAAGAACTGGAGTCATAAAAAGTCTCGTGTGGCGAACACATCCAATGGTGCTCCTTCCTTTTGGCCTGTTTAGATTTTGACTAAGTATACATTGCTTTGTGCATACAAAATTAAAACCCCCAAACCGCTGCCATATTGGTGTGCGTGTCTTGCCCTGGCCCACCCGGGTGCAGGGGAGAAGCGCCCCTGAGTCTCCCGATCCTAAGGGCTTCTTCGGCGTGCGTGACTCGCCCGTCCAGCTTTCGGCGCCGGAGTGGCACGCGACAATGACCCCTGAGTGCCCACGGCGTAAGGGCCAGTGTCCTTTGTGCGTCGTTACGCTCATAGTTGTGGTTAATGGGGTGTTGGAAAAGCGACCTTATGGGTCGGGGAGCTAAGGGCGCGATCTTTTTGGCAGCGGGCCCTTCTCTGTAATCAGACTGGCGTCCTGAGGTCCCGACGGACGGAGTGGCCGAAGGACTGGCTATGAGATATATACATAGACATATATATGCATAGACTATATATATATATATATATATATATATATATATATATATATATATATATATATATATATATATATATAAAGCGGGTGGCCTTTAGAATTTAAACATTCCAAGCGTCAATGTCCTATTCATACTGATAACTGGTGGATCTTGTTTGAATGAACCTATTTTGTGAAAATCTTGTACTTTTGCCAATTTTCGAAGGCTCATAGAATCATCTCATCTCTCTCTCTCTCTCTCTCTCTCTCTCTCTCTCTCTCTCTCTCTGTCAAAGTATACCATTAATATTAAATGGACTACAAAAACTGTACATTTTGCTTAGTAACAAATCCGTATTTCTGGTTAGGACTTTCACCTTAGTAATGGGAGTACCCGGGGTGATTCCCCCGAATGGTTATAGATACTGAGGCATGTTCTGTTGAATGCCATTATGCCTTAGCTTGTAA
>NC_089797.1:3670390-3672890 GCF_040412425.1 Macrobrachium rosenbergii
AATTAGCAAGAGAAATGCCTCGGCGAAGCATTCTTTACCCGGTCTCCAATTCTCGTCTCGGCGCACACGTCCAAATTCTTCAAAACCGGACGAGCTCTTCTCGCAAGAAGAAGAAGAAGAAGGACCCTCCGAAGTGTCCTTTGCATTGCGTCATATCCGTATTTAGCGTGTCGCAATCACGCTTGCATGAACCCGAATTGCAACTTCGGTGTTGTTGCGATATTTGCCGAGGAAGAGAAGTTCAAAAGTTTTGTCATCATTTTTTTCTTAATTCTCATCTACGTTTTTGTTTCTTCATTCCGTGTTTTTTTTTTTTTTTTTTTTTTGTAGATTTCTTCGTCAGCGCTGTGAGTCTTCTTTGCGGTCGGAATTATTTTTCTTTATAAATTTTTCACTTATTTCTATTCTGTTACATAAAGAGGCGCCTTAGTCTTAATAAATGTTCGTGTTTCCTGCAAAGTTTATTTATATTATCAATTTATTTTTTTTATTTGTTTCATTTATTTATATACTGTTATGTAATAGGGATATCTTAGTTTAAATCATCTATGGAACTATAATATATATATATATATATCTATATATATATATATATATATATATATATATATATATATATATATATATATATATTATATATATATATATATATATATATATATATATATATATATATATATATATGTGTGTGTGTGTGTGTGTGTGTGTTTGTGTGTGTTTGTGTGTATCTATTGACTTTTTTATCTTATGAAAAAGTAGCTGTCTAAATATAATTCATGTTACTTCTTAGAAAAGTCTATATTATTTAAGTAAACTTGACTTTGAAAGTTCAGTAGCCTATATCGCATTCCAACAGGATTTCACTTTAATTTGCTGATTTTATTGAGAAATCATACAAATGTTAATAGTGATGAAATCATGTACTTATTAACCCATGAGATTAACAGTAACCATAATTATAGTTTTAGTATTATGTAACCCATGGGCTTGAACCGGACTTAGACTGACGACTTCTTCCTTTTATTTCCAGGACATTGCCGGACTTGTGCGGACGATATACGATGCCGTCGGGTCCTCCCTCTCCCTCCCGCCGAGCGGCTCGCGAACCATACGCGTCAAGCTGACGGTGGCGCCCGAAAACCGTCGAGGGAAGAACCACCCCCAGGGGCAGGACCATGAGGACAGCCCCCAGCAGCAGCAGCAGCAACAGCAGCAGCAGCAGCAGGACCTCGGGGTGGGGGACATGAGGAAGGACGAGGAGGAGCTGCTCCTAGACCCTTGCGAGCAGCACTCCTCCTTCGGCGGCAGGAGCCACCGCCGGAGGAAGACCAGGCGGCGGTCGACCTCCCTGCAGAGGCACGAGCTCCTGCAGATCATCCAGGCCAACATGGAGAAGAACAACCTCTACTACACGCCCTTCCACCGGAGGCACCACCACCACCAGGACCACCACCCACACAACAACCGCAGGCGGAGGCGGCACGCCTGCGGCTGCGACCACTCGGGGTCGCCGCCCGACCCCGCCGAAGTGAAGGCGCGCCTCCTGGAACCCGACTGCCCGTGCAGGCACACCCACTTCCACAGCCACACCCACGGCCACCCCAGCAACAACAACAACAGCAACCCCGTCGGAGGAGGAGGAGGAGGAGGAGGGGAGGCTGCGGCAGAAGGCACAACCGATCGCACTCCCACGACCTCTCCCACGATTCCCCCCACGTGTTCCGCTGCCACCTGCTGGACAAGACCTTCCAGCCGCTCCCGCCCTCCAACACGCCCGACCAGCCGCCTTCCCCGCCCGTCGGCCGCAACTCCTCTTCCACCAGCCACCACCACCAGTTCCAGCCTCACCACTACCCGCGCCACTACCACTACCACCACAGATCCAGGTCCTTCGACGGCGGCGACACCCACGGCTCCTCCCCGCGAGGCCGGAGCGCCAGGGTCTCCCGCAGCCACCAGCAAAGCAGCGGCCCGTCGCTGACGGCGAATTTGTCGTCCCCTCAGCAGCAGCCGCAGCAGCCACAGCAGACGCAGCAGTCGCAGCAGACGCAGCAGGCGAAGCAGGAGTTCCTGACGGGGACGGAGGTGTCCCCCCACCACACGAAGCACCGTCACCGGGAGGCGGATCACGCCCGTGCCATGGCGCAGGTCGTGGCCTGGCTGGAGAGGGGGTCGCTGCTGGACTCTTCGGGGTCGCCCACGTCTCCCGAAAGCGGCGGGAGTGCCGGGGGCGGGGGCGGAGGTAACAGCGGCGGTGCCTGCAGGGAACAGACCCATCACGTGCACCAGCACATACACCATCACTATCACCATTACACGGAGAAGCCGCCCCCTCTCCTCATCTGAAACAACTTGAGCCACGCCCCATCCCTGGTGCTCTGTGTCACCATCACCTGTTGAGGAAATCTCTCTCTCTCTCTCTCTCTCTCTCTCTCTCTCTCTCTCTCTTGAGAAAAAATCTTTCACCAACTCTCTCTCTCTCTCTCTCTCTCTCTCTCTC
>NC_089797.1:3675390-3712890 GCF_040412425.1 Macrobrachium rosenbergii
TTGGGGTTTTAGGGGGTAGGGGCTTCCCATAGCTAAAGTCACCCCTTTCCATTAACCTTGCTTTTCTTCAGTTCCGTCAAGACTTCTTTTAGGCATCACATTCGTCTCGTGATACAGGCTTTTGCATAATTTGGCCTTTCCTCTTTTATTTTAACACGGAGGGCCAGCTGTCTTCAACGACCCCCCAAAAAATCTAATTTAACCTTGACCTAATTTAACCTTACGATCAAGGTTATTCTTACCTCATCATCAGTCTATATATTTTCCTTGTTCTTTATTAGCGTGTTTTTTTATTCGTTCATTTTTGAGAAAAATCGATTCACTATACATCTCAATGGTTCTTTTTCATCGAGTTTCATTCACAAGTAAAATCACTTTTAGGAAAATTGTTGATGTTTTTCAAAGAGCTTCTTCATTTTTCATTAAGTTTCGTTCAGCATACGAGAGGTAAATCACTTTGATACACATTTATTCACGTTTTTCAATTTTTTCATCGAATGTCATTTATTTCGAAGTTCGATTTTGAAGTCCTTCTTCAGGACTGGTCAAATTGATATCAGTAAGACTCTCGGCTTCGTTCAAGAAGCCCATTCGCTAACTGTTTTCCGTTCTCGGCTGCATCTTCTCTTGAACGCAAACAAAACAACAGTAATACGAATCTTTAACAAAAAAATAAATAAAAAATAATAATAATAATAATAATAATAATAATAACTCGTCAAAACTACCTCATTAGACTGACCATAATCATATACATTTGTATTTTTTGTATAGGTAGTAGTGATCTGTGTATATAAAAGGTGTATATAGCAAGTGTACATAATGTAAACGTTATATGTTATTGTTGTATCATAGATATGTATTTGTTCTAAAAATGTCTCTCTGTCTTCTTCTTCTTCTCTCTCTCTCTCTCTCTCTCTCTCTCTCTCTCTCTCTCTCTCTCTCTCTCTCTCTCTCTCTTCTTCTTCTTCTTCCTCTCTCTCTCTCTCTCTCTCTTCTTCTTCTTCTTCTTCTTCTTCTCTTCTCCTCCTCCCCTTCTCCTCCTCCTCCTCCTCCTCCTCCTCCTCCTCCTCCTCCTCCTCCTCCTCCTCTCCTCCTCCTCTCTCCTCCCCTCCTCTCTCTCTCTCTCTCTCTCCTTCTTCTTTCTTCTTCTTCTTCTTCTTCTTCTTCTTCTTCTTCTCCTCTCTCTCTCTCTCTCTCTCTCTCTCTCTCTCTCTCTCTCTCTCTCTCTCTGCATCTCGTTGCAGATCGCAAGGGTTTGTCAGATCGTTTCCAAACGCATAAAGGTGCTTCATGAACTCCGTAGTATCGTCATTGTATATTCGTACTCCCCTTACTCTTTTAGTAATGATGATGACGTCATTGTAATCGTGACTAGCAAGAATTTTTTGTAAATATTGAGTACTGTATAATTTATATATTATATATATATACATATCTATATTTTTTGAGTTTTCTGTCCCGAAATTCCAATGAATTCCAAATTCAAGAGTCGAATTGAACTGTATGAGTCTTATTTATTCCATTTTTTTTTAAATGAAAGTGCAGTTTGGTTCACCGGTTAGTTATAAATAAAAAAAGGCACAATAAATTGTGTTTGACATTAATTTTTGGCTATTTTATTTATCCCATCTTCTTTATTTATTAATAAGGTATATATTTATAAATGTGGACACCCGTGTTTGAAATGGTACAGCTCCCGGACCAAATTGGATACGAGCATGGTTCGCTCACGGCTTACAGTTCACCACTCCACCCAGCTGTAGGTGGGTGCTGGCTTCTGATGAGGTCGAGAAAAAGTGGGCGTGAGTCTTGCAACTTCATCCCCCCAAAAGACTTGCTGAGAATCCTGAAATTATGACTATCAGAGAGAATTGTATACCGTTGGTACTATTCAGATGGTGGAAAGAGTGTGATTTTTAAATTTTAATTTCAGGCTTTTTCAAATATATGTCGAAATAACCTATAAAATAACCTATAAAATGGGCCTAAGGTCAAACAGAAAAATTGAAGGAGATTTGAGTATTAGAGAAGAAGAGTTAAGTATGGCATATCCTATCAATAAACTTAGAGAATATAAATAATGGTACCAAATTGTATCACTGACAACTAAACGATCGAGGTACTTGAAAGAGTACCTAGAGATCAGATCTCGATCTTAATCGTATCATGACGGAATGATATCTTTGAACAAGACGCTGTGAATATATTCCTGTAAACAGTAGATGTAATTCTTTTCATTTCTCAAAAAGCGCGTTCATACTGCAGTAAAACAAGTCATAAACACGCATCGGCAACTTATACACACACACACACACACACACGCGCGCACACATCCCAAACAGGCTGCATACAAGCCAACGACTTTTGCTGTGCCTGTTAGTCGTATCCATAGCTTCACGCTTTTAACATATCCCAGTGCCTTGACTGCGGTCCAATACGTAAACTCGTGTGTAACGAAGTTATTCCTTGGTTGAAAGACATCACGGAGAATTATTGCCAAGTTGTCTTTATGCTCTCAGCAGCAGTTTTATCTGCGGGTTGCCAAGTAAGTTTTAAACTACATAATTGTCAGGCTTGAGGTTACGAGACTAAGATCTCTCGTATTACAAAGTGAAATGTACGTGGTTCAAGACTATATGAGTTGGACTGGGTGCCTCTCGATGCATAATACAGATATTGTTACGCCAGTTAGATACTACAATCAGGTATGTAACTCTAACACCAACAACAGGTTTATGCCACCTATCGCTTAGAGCAGTAATTAGTTAATCGACACTAAGCTCGGTAGTTGCTGAGTGACATCACCGATTGTTAAGTGACACTGTTCACAAGTTTTTTAACAGTGAATGTGGTAACGCTTGACACGAAACCTAGAAGGGGGCCACATGACACCAGTGATGCAAAAAGTGACACCAGACGCGGTGGTTTTTAATTTATATATAAACAACCGAGTGATACACCGATTGTGTCATTTGACACCGCTCACAAGTCTTTTAACAGTGAAGGTGGTAACACTTGACACGAAACCTAGAAGAGGCCAGTTGACACCTGTAAATCAGCAAGTGACACCAGACGCGGTGGGTTTTAATTTATATATAAACAACCGAGTAATACACCGCTCGTGTCGTTTGACACCGCTCACAAGTCTTTTAACAGTGAATGTGGTAACACTTGACACAAAACCTAGTATGCAATGATGCAAAGTGACACCAGACGCGGTGGTTTTTATTTTATATATAAACAACCGAGTAATGCACCGATTGTGTCATTTGACACCGCTCACAAGTCTTTTAACAGTGACTGTGGTAACACTTGACACGAAACCTAGAAGAGGCCAGTTGACATCAGTAAGTCAAAAAGTGGTAAACCAACGGTTTACTTATACGTAACCAAGTTTGTTGTCCATCGCGTCATATGTCATTAATAACATTCTCATAGCTTTGACGAAATTAGTCTTGGTGCTACAGGGAAGTAATTGGCACCAAGTGTACGCATTTAAGTTTTCACGTGGCCAGAGTGTAGTTTGAAGCCAGTGACAATGGGGTGTTTAACGTTGCTGATTGATTCTTTTTTCTGCCGTTGCTTTTTTCTGACAAGAAGAAGAAGAAGAAGAAGAAGAAGAAGAAGAAGAAGAAGAAGAAGAACTGGTAAACGGCAATAGTCATCAATCAGGTAATGTGACAAAAAATCTGTTGCTTTGAAAATTCCGTCAAAATAATATTTCGACAAGCCGTTCTCGGCAGTTCTACTGAAAAATCAAAACAGTACATTTCTCAAATGATCTCGGTACATTTCTCAAATTATCCCGGTACATTTCTCAAATTATCCCGGTACATTTCTCAAATTATCTCCGTAAATTTCTCAAATTATCTCGGTACATTTCTCAAAACATCTCGTTACATTTATCAAATCATCTCGGTAAAATTATCGGCTTATCTCTGTAATTTTATCATTATCTCGGTAAATTTCTCACATCACCTCGGGAAATTTCTCAAGTCATATTGGTAAATTTATCAGATTATCTCGGTACATTTCTCAAATTATCTGGGTAAATTTTATCAAAATATCTCGGCAAATTTCTCAGATTATCTCAGTAAATGTCTCAAAACATCTCGGTAAATTTCTCAAGACATCTCGGCAAATTTCACAAATTATCTCGATAAATGTATCAGATTATCTCGGCAAATTTCTCAAATTAACTCGACAAATATCTCAAACTATCTCGGCAAATTTCTCAAATCGGTAAATATCACGAATTTTCCCAGTAAATTTCTCAAAGTATCTTCATTGCTGTATTTAACATATTATTTACCTTAACATATCGACTTGAAATTTAATTTTTAAACATCATATTGAGTAAGGCCGTGAGGTGGCTGTGTTCTTACCCGCTATTTCCAGGCTTTGGAATTCTCTTCCAGCTTCTGTTTCATGACTTATATAACCTTATAACCCAAAAATCCCTAAATTCTATTTTCATCCTACTGATATCCCAGCCTGACCCAACTTCCTGACCTTTGACCTTAACTAAGTGTCCTGACCTTTGCCCTTAAACTATAAGTGTCATTATGTTTGACCTGAATTAGAAATTTATCCATTCATTACTCAGACTCCCATTCATTAAGTTATCATAAGATATCTATGAGTATTCACAGGTGTGTAGGAAATACATACTTGTAACTAGGCGGTACGGACCACAGGAATCGCGACGCCAGTCAGTAGTAAAATGAATAACTCTAAACTCAGCTGCATATTCGGGTATTAAGCTTTAAAGAAAACTCGATACCGTCAGATCACTCGATGTTCAAGAGAGAGAGAGAGAGAGAGAGAGAGAGAGAGAGAGAGAGAGAGAGAGAGATAAAAGAGGAGAGCGAGATCAGACGGAAGATCTTTTTTAAAATATAAATTAAAGTTACTGGCCTGTAAGGAAGTCTTATATCAAAGAACATAAAAAGTGAACGCCCCTTCCCTTCCCCTTCCCCCTCCCCCTCCTCCTCTCTCTCTCTCTCTCTCTCTCTCTCTCTCTCTGTATGAGTTTAGCTTCACCTCATTAATTATGGAAGGTCAGCGGAGGATTTGCCCAAAGTATTGACTGGTATGTGTACTGAAATTATCACCTTTAACCCACGAAAACTCCTTCATTAGAGTGA
This sequence comes from Macrobrachium rosenbergii, assembly GCF_040412425.1. Taxonomy (NCBI): domain Eukaryota; kingdom Metazoa; phylum Arthropoda; class Malacostraca; order Decapoda; family Palaemonidae; genus Macrobrachium; species Macrobrachium rosenbergii. Next base: position 3,680,541 of record NC_089797.1, read on the forward strand.
GACCCACTACTTTAATGTCCACGTTCTTTTAGTGCTGTTTCTCGGCGGCCTTTGGCTTTGGGTTACGTTTACAAACGGTTCATATTCTTGGATTTCAGGCGCCAGGTATATATGCGTTTTACAGTTTATATTCTTGGATTTCAGGTACGCGTTTTGCAGTTGATGTTCTTGGGTTTTTGGTTGGTTTGACAGTTTATATTCTTGCATTTCATTAGTTTAACAGTTCATGTTCTTGGATTTTAGGTATACGATTTACAGTTTATATTCTTAGATATCAGGCATACGTTTTACACTTTATATTCTTGGATTTCAGGTATACGATTTACAGTCTATATTCTTGGATTTCAGGTATACGATTTACACTTTATATTCTTGGATTTCAGGTATACGTTACAGTTTATATTCTTGGATTTCAGGTACGTTTTGTACCTGATATTCTTGGGTTTTTGGTTGGTTTTGCAGTTTATATTCTTGGATATTATTGTTAGTTTAACAGTTCATGTTCTTGGATTTCTGGTTGGTTTCAACAGTTCGTATACTTGGATTTTCGGTTGGTTTTAACAGTTCATATTCTTGAATTTTTTGAATAGTTCATATTCTTCATATACTGTACTTGGATTTTCGGTTGGCTTTAACAGCTCATATTCTTGGATTCTCAGTTGGTTTTGCAGTTCATATTCTTGTTTTTTGTTGTTAGTTTAACAGTTCATAGTCTTGGATTTCTGGTTGGTTCAACAGTTCATACATTTGGATTTTGGGTTGGTTTTAACAGCTTATATTCTTGGATTCTCAGTTGGTTTAACAGTTCATATTCTTGGAATTTCGGTTGCTTTTAAAAGTTAACATTCTTGGATTCTCAATTGGTTTTACAGTTCATAGTCTTGGATTTTTTTTTATCTTTTGAATGGCTCATATTCTTGGATTTTTGGTTGGTTCAACAGTTCATATACTTGGATTTTTGGTTGTTTTAACAGTTCATATTCTTGGATTTTCTGTTGTGTCACAGTTCATATTCTTGAATTTTCGGTTGGTTTAACAGTTTATATTCCTGGATTTTCTGTTGTTTTACAGTTCATATTCTTGAATTTTTTGGTTGATTTAACAATTTATATTCTTGGATTTTCTGTTGTTTTACAGTTCATATTCCTAAATTTTTTGGTTTGTTTAGCAGTTCATATTCTTGAATTTTCGGTTGGTTCAACAGTTCATATACTTGGATTTTCTGTTGGTTTTAACAGTTCATATTCTTGGATATTCTGTTGGTTTAACAGTTGATATCCTTGAATTTCAAAACATAGTTTGACAGTTTATAGCCAAGTGTTTTAGATTACTGTAATAAAAAAAATTCAATTTTCGATTATCACAGAGTTATCAGTTTTTATTAACCTTACAGTCTGCATTTATGGTTTTTAGGTTAGATCAACAGTCTTCATGTTCTTTTAAGTTTTACTGAAATTTCATAATACGGTTTAGCAATTCATATTCTTGGATTTCATGGTAGTTAAGCGTAGGCTTTTATATTGCCTATTAACAGTTCTGCATATTGCATTTTTTATCAGGTTTTATTAGTTTATATTCTTTGGATTTAGCTTGGTTTTAAAGTCCACATTTTTCGAACTTATATTTCTTCAGCTGTTCATATTTTGCATTCTTTATCAGCTAAACCACCCACATTCTTTATTTTGTATTACATTTCAGTTTTTCATATTCTCGACTTCAGACTTTAGTTTTGAAATTAACATTACTCCATAATAACTCATATTCTTTCACTGAAGATCAGTTGTAAATGTTATATTCCATTAGTTCAAGCGTTTAGATACTTAGATTTCAAGTTGCATGTTTTAACAGCTCGCCCACAAACGTTTTAGAATCCGTTTTAAAAGATCCTATTCTTAGATCATATTCAGGTTACAAGTTTAACTGGTCACCTTCAAGATTTTTAATCTTAGGTGGAGAAACATACCCACCCAGATACCCGGATTTTGACAGGTCAGCATTCTTTCTTAGTAGGCGAGAACGCTCTCGGGATATAGAATAAAGAATTTTTGGCCAAAGGCCAAGCACTGGGACCTATGGGGTCATTCAGCGCTGAAAGGGAAATTGAGAGTAGAAAGATTTGAAAGGTGTAACAGGAGGTAAACCTCGCAGTTGCACTGTGAAACAATTGTTAAGGAGAGGGTGGAAAGTAAGCTGGAAGAAAGAATATGAATGGAGGTAAAGTAAAAGGAATGAAAGGGGTTGCAGCTAAGAACCTAAGTAATGCCTACAGTGCACCGCATGAGGTGCACTGACAGCACGGGGGCGAGAACGCTCTTAGCGACTGACAGAGAAAGGCATTTTTAAATCGGATGTGGTAACAGAACTTGACCGGCCACGTTAAAATGTATATTCTCATAACTCCGTTTGAAATTGGTGCCTGGCATACATACTGCAACCCCTTTCATTCCTTTTACTCTACCTCCTTTCATATTCCCTTTCTTCCACCTCACTTTCCACCCTCTCCTAACAGTTGATTCATAGGGCAACTGCTTTGAGGTTTTCCTCCTGTTACACCTCTCAAACATTTTCAAACATTCGTAGGTCCCAGTGTTTGGTCCTTGGCCTAAATTCTACATTCAGTTCAGTTCAATCAATGCTGAGTCACAGAAATAATAAACTGCGAAAAATCAGGTCACCTTTGCCTATTTACAGAATTAGCTGTAGCATATGTATAAATATATGTGGAGCTCTCCTTTTTGTGCATAATACTGCAATTTCTTTCATTTTAAATGCTAAAATATTCTTTGCTGAATTACGGTAACATGGCGCGTATTGAGTTCGAAAAGAACACCGCCCATTTCAGCCCAATCTTTTCGTAACATCGCTTCAAGTTACGCAGGAAAGACCTCACAAAGGCTCTAAATAACGCCGTAAGACAACAAACAACGACTAAACGTCAGAAAAACAAGAGAAGAGCAAATAAATCGTGGTAAATTTCAACCGCTCATGCTTGCGAAAATGACGCGGGCCACCTGTTGGGTCTCTTAACAGAGTTATGACAGCTATTCTTTTGAAGGGGGAACGCGAAAGGGAATTTGGTGGGTTTTTTTTTGTGAAATGGGAATTATTGCAATGTGCTCAGTAGGGTATTCAAGTCTGTCTGTCCTGGTTCGATTTCAAATGAGTCTGAGCGATTTGGTCAAAACTTTTTCTATATGGGAATACAAGACTGCGTTTGGCAGTGTATATATATATATATATATATATATATATATATATATATATATATATATATATATATATATATATATATATATATAGAGAGAGAGAGAGAGAGAGAGAGAGAGAGAGAGAGATTACTCGAAACGTAAAAGGACAAAGATATTACGAAAAGTCTCTCTCTACTAGATTCAGAACTGCCATCACCACCACTGTCATCAGCAATTTTGATCTATCAAGCCACCATGAGTCTCAAAAGAAAAAAAATTACAATGGGTAAGATTTCGTTATAACTGTCATTCCGTTTCTGTTTGTCATAGTAGTAATGAGTGATTTTGACAGGTGACGTCATGCGGGGTTGAAGAAACTTGCAATACTGTCATACTGTTTGAACTGCAACTGTCATTTATGGCTGTAATATTAGAAGTATCCTTCACAAGCGCTTAATGACTGTCGTAACGATTAGGTGTGGTGCAGGACTCAAGACTTACGAAGTGGTGAAAGTATGATTTTATATAATTTTATATAATTTTAATTAATGGCGTTAGATGAAGTGTAATTCAAGCAGAGAGTTTTATCCTCGGTAAGAAATACTTTCGCGTTTCAGATAACTTGAGCTCTGGAAAAATTGAAATGGAATTTTAAAGCATTTCGAAATCACTGCATTTAACGTCAAGCCGAAGTGAAAGTCACAAGAGATATATGTCAAGGGCAAAAAAACGCATTCCGTTTCAGCGCTGAATGACCTCATAGGTCCCAGTGCTTGCCCTTTGGCCTAAATTTTACATTCAGTTCAGTTCATAACTTTTCTATTCTCGTGACGAGAATCACCACCCCATTTCAGTGGTAAGAGAAACAAATTAGTATGTACTTATAAGGAGACTAACAGAGCACAGAGTAATCTCTGTGCTTTCAATGCAGACGAGAATATTCATAATTCATAAAGGACAATTGTATACGACTTCATTACTGAGTGAGATTGAACAGTGATTTGCGGTATTAGAATGGTACTACTGTCATCTCGGCTTATCAGTGACGGTGCAATGCTTTTCCTGGTTCTTAAACCCCTTCCTGCTTTCAAATGGATACGTGGTCATTTGTACCTTTTTAAGTTTTCTGTAAAAGAAAACTATCGTGCCAGCTTTGTCTGTCCGTCCGCAATTTTTTCTGTCCGCACTTTTTCTGTCAAACCTCGGATCTTAAAAACAACTGAGGCTAGAGGGCTGCAAATTGGTATGTTGATCATCCACCCTCCAGTCATCAAACATACAAAATTGCAGCTCTCTAGCCTCAGTAGTTTTTGTTTTGTTTAAGGTTAAAGTGAGCCATAATCATGCTTCTGGCAACGATATAGGCTAGCCACCACCTTGCCTTGGTTAGTTTCATGGTCCGCGGCTCATACAGCATTATACTGAGACCACAGAAAAATAGGTCCATTTCCGGTGGCCTTGATTATACGATGTACAGAAAACGCCATTGTGCCGAAGAAACTTCGGCGCATATTTTACCTTGTTTTTCACGTTTGTCAGTTGGTCTGGGCTAGATGCGGACTAAAGGGCCTTGAGGTTGCTAGTTCTCTATATTATTGCTAGGAAAGATTGTCATTACAAGGGACTTAATTGCCTTATCCAAACATATTAGTCAATCTGGTCTTTAAAAAATCAGAAAGCAATTGAACATCAAAAGTAGGCCTAAGTGGAGTTATACTCAAAGTTTTCTTAAAGTTGGCATTTTTTAAATAATGATTTTGTGTGATAAAGTCAATGTAGGTCTATAATGTGACAGAGTATTAAAACTATTCATATTCGTACGAATAATAAGAATGATAATAAGTCTGTAGGGCCTCAACATAGGCCTAAGTGGAGTTAAGGAGTTATGCTCAAACCTGGCACATTTTAAATCATTTTTTTTTTCGTGATAATGCCAGTATAGGTCTACAATGTATCAAAACCATTCATCCCCTTACGAATAATAACAACTAATACCATAACACATCTTCTTTAAGAATGATAATAAGTCTGCATACCTTTTTTTCCCGTCTCTGTCCCTTTTTGTTCTTTGTGGACCTAGGCCCTAATTCCAAAATTAGAGCAAATGAAAATAGATCAGTTTAGTGATCAAAGACCCCTTTTGTGAAAGGCCGGGATGGGATTCTTTTTGACAACGGCCTAATTTGTTATTTGAAAGGAATGCCAAAGTTCAGTTTAATCCACCCGTCATGAAATAAAGAAGTTCGCAGTAATTGCAAAATTTCTTCTTCTTTTTTTTTTGACGAAATTAATTTGGAACCAGCGTCCGAAACTTTCATCTCGTGCTGGAAAGTTGGCTGAAGATACAATTAGATGTCTGTTCTCTTTTGTGTATTTATTAGTTGTTGTTGTTCTGTGAGCTTGTTAACGTATTTGAAGGTGTTTATACACAGTTTACACACAGATGCATAAATACTTATGTTAATATATATGAATACATTTTTAACTTCAACTCGACGCTTTGGCTGCAACCCACTACGGTAGACTAACTACTAAGTACACAATTCACTTCATAGGCCAAGAGAAAAACAAAGAATTTTTCAAAATACAAAAGTTATATTGGATTCCAGTTTATTAGGAAGGATGGAATCTCTCTCTCTCTCTCTCTCTCTCTCTCTCTCTCTCTCTCTCTCTCTCTCTCTCTCTCTCTCTCTATCTATATATATATATATATATATATATATATATATATATGTATATATATATATATATATATATATATATATATATATATATATATATATATATATATATATTATATATATATATATACAGTATATATCACTCCAAAAGCCATGAGTTCATTCATTAGTGCATCCAAGTCCTCATCAGCATCTATTTCATCAATCAAAATTTAATGGTCCCACTCATGTTTCTCATTCATCATTTCACAAAAACGTTTCGCCCAGCGTTGTCCCTCAAAAGTTATTATTAACCCGGGCTCTTTATGACAGGTACTTTCCCTCCTTTATCTCTTCAGTCACAGGTATGTCACCAATAGGCCTAATTCTGTGGGCTACCCTAAGACCAGCTCCCTTCCCAAGATAACATGCCTTTGTCAGCCTATTTCGTCTGTTTTTTGTTCAATGTTCTTTCACATATCTTTGATTAACATCCTTTCCTGGAGTTGAGTACTTAAATAATTGCACCAATTAATCGGAGCTTTAATCAAGAGTGCATAAAGAGTGGCGCTCCCACCGCCAAAAAGTACTGCACATCCTTTACAATTTAACTTCTGTCAGTGTTGCAGTTTTATAAAGAGAAAAAATAGCCGCTAACGGCTCACGCGTGCTGACGAATAGGAATGTCGGGATTAGTAACGTAGCCTGGAGAGATAGTGATTTTATTTCTCTCACGTCAGCTATTGGGAAAATCGTATATAGAGTGTGTGGTATAACTTCAGAATACTCTTTTCATATTCTGCTTAAAACTCTTTATTGAGTTGGTTAACGGTTCTTGAGCGCTTTCCTGGTGTTGACCTAATGCATTTTTGACAATCATTCCTAGTTTCTGCCTAAGCCGTATTCGTTTTTATTTCATCGCTGTTTTTCTTTATCAAATTCTCGAAAGAAGTGTAACCTATCAGTGTTGTTGCTGTGTAGTAATCCATATTTCCGCGAGATTTTGTATGTTTTTTTTCAATATTACCGACAACGTCAGATAGTACCATATTCGTTTACAATCGCGGTAGGAATCGGTAATGAAAATTGACCGCTTATTAGTAGAAAAATAGCATAGATATATTTCATTCGAAGTAGCTACAAGTGCCGAGAAGTCTGCCGATACGTACAGCGCATGCGTCCCGTTAAGGAGGTATACTACTGCATTCGATTAAAATCACAGTATAAATCAGTAATAAAAACTTAGCCCTTATTAGTAGAAAATAGTATGGCTATATATTCGAAGTGCTTACAAATGTGAGTCTATAGATTCTATAGAAGCTGCAAAATCTGCAGATACGTGTTTATAAATTTGACGTTTCCATTCGAAGTCAAGATGTCGTCGAAGGCTGAACTTCTGGACGGTCCCTTCTTGGCAATTAAAGACTTAAGGAGGCGCTAATAACGTGAAATATACAAGAAAGGCTCAAACTCTGCGAAAAGGAAGCAGGAATGACTTGCATCGGCCAACTTCAGTCTCGTATAGGATAAGGGAGGTTGATTTTGCCGGCCTAACCTAAATTAAGTCATGATCGACTCAGTTTTCATATGAATTCTATACACGTGTCGGTCTTATTTTACCTTAATACTTGATTTATTTTGATATCGATTTTATTTTTTGCTCCGTTGGTAAGTCACCCCGCACAGAAAATCATGCTAAAAATATATCGGAATTTACGGTTAAGGAGATCTGTACTGGCGAATGTTACCCACGAGTTCTCATTAGGCCTATGTTACGACGTTCATTTAAGTGGAACTTAGTTGTTATTATTATTATTATTATTATTATTATTATTATTATTATTATTATTATTTGTTGTTGTTGTCCTAGTGTAGGATATTGTGGGCAAGGATGCCCAGCCTTTTTGGAACGCCTTTTGTTAGGAAATACCCCTTTGCTTAATCCTTGTACCGTGTGTCCCACTGTGGTCCCCCATTGTCGAATATTGGGGGGGCAGGGGTGGGCGAAACCCGTGTCTATAAAACTACCCATGTTGTGATGACAGTCATAGTAGCCATCAACCAGTCAGTTTTAAAACTATAAAGCTACCTATATTTACGTTCATGAATGAACATCAGGATCGTTGAAAGCTTTTAGAAAAAAATCTTATTTTCCACTCTAGAATGCGATTATGATTTAAAGCAAAAATTCTGTCAATTCGTTGAACTGAGGGCCGTGTAACCATTGTATAGTTAGATAGCACAATGAATAATATATCAGCCTTGTAGGCATCATGTATATAAACGAATTCTGTGGCTGTGTAATCTGTATAATCACACCATCCTTAGCAAGATGTCAGCCCTGTGATGTTAACGATGTTACGACCAATTGCCCACGTGGCTAATTATTGCCTCCAGTATACAATTGACTGTTGAGATATCAGAAGTTGACGAACGTCATGAACTGTTCCGTCTCCGCAGCAGCGTCCATGATATTTTATTTCGTACTTGAATTTTGCATGACGTATGTAGAAGCGGATGCAAAGTTGTGAGGGTTACTGTAAGTAAGCCTAGGCTGGTAGACAGGTATTTTAGAGGAAATATAACCTAACCAGACTTAGCTTTACGTAACCTGACGGGGGGAGAGGGGGTTCAACCCCAAGCAATTCGTGACCCCCGATTTTGCATTCAACTTGTTCGAAAATGTATAGTACCACCATTTGCTGATTACCGGCCTACATGTACGATGTCTATTTCTCTCATTATCAAATAATTTGGCGCACAAATATATGTTATTACTTACATATAGAGAAATGCACACGATAAACTTTTACCTTCTTGTTCGAGAGAGAGAGAGAGAGAGAGAGAGAGAGAGAGAGAGAGAGAGCGTTTATCATAAAAGTCCTTTTAACGAATTCGATTCCTTACACTGACAAACTAATGCTATTTTCTGAATCCTGTTTGGGAGTTAATCTGGTCACGATAGCATTTGAGAGTTACGGCCAATGTCGTTAATGTAGTCGTGTTTATCTGATGTCGAAAAAAAAATTAATGACCATAATGGTACTTCGAATTATTTTCCTTCGTGTATCCATGGTAACATCCATTAAAATCTGTAGGTTCTAAAAAAACTCAACAGAATATATTCGTTTTTTTTTTTTGTTAACTGTGGTGTTTGTTTTGTTTTGTAATTCAAATGGTTTTATGCTTACATCCAAGAGTCATTCAACTGTTTCTACAATGAAAGCCCAGTAAAGAGTATTTAAAGGCTATTCATCCATACTTCGGATTATTTTGTATTAAATGTTATCTTCTGTTTTCATAACAGTGTCATTCCTCTTATTCATCTTATAACGCCATATTCCTTCATTTCTAAGAGTTGATTACCATTCCTGAGATACTTGTACTAACTATAGGCCTACTTATTGTGCCATTCTGTATTTTTTAGTCTGATTCTCAGTCTGATTCTCTCTCTCTCTCTCTCTCTCTCGTTCCATTATTTATTTAAATTTGAATGGACTTGTGATGATTGTAGATTTCCTAGAAGTTCCAAGTTATGAAAGTTGTGGTGGGTTTGTCAAAAATATAAAAGCTTAGTTCTTAGTAGGCCTACCTTGTTATATTTTTATACTATTCGTTTTCCTGTTATTCTTCATGATTGAATCTGTCACTGTGCTTCATAGCTTTGGTCTAAAGGTAACTACCTTTAGACCTAGCCTTATCCTTTAGACCTAACCTTATGCTTCCTTTAGATCAAACCTTATCCTTTAGACCAAAACTTATCCTTTAGGCCAAACCTTGTTGCAAGACTTTACAAATGCTTTGCCTTTTTCATTCATATTCTTCATTTTCAGTTATTCCCGTCATCCTATCATTTTCCTTATTTCTTTTAGACAGGCCTAACTTGTCAGAGCAGTTGTAAGCATCACCAGACACATTTATATGTTGGTCTGTCATGTAAATATTAATGTTTATTACTCTATCAGTGACAGGAGTAATCTGCAATCGACTTTCTCTTTAGGCCTCCACGTTAGAACCATCTCATAATTTTAAGTGTATTCGGACATAGGCAAGACAAGTGTGCTGAGAACTTGTTTACCCAAGGTGTTGTTAAAACCACAGATTGAATGATGGTAATATAGACGAAAAATTGTATACAATGCCAAGTTCCACACATAACAAGACAGGTCATGCTAGAGGAACACAGAAGAAGCAAGAATAAAAAGCATAAATACGCGGTGAAAGTATAAGAAAATATTGTCGATATAGGCCTAAAACAAAAATATGTTCAGGAACAGATCTAAATATAGTTTGTAATTATGTCTTGTTGCAAGCTATAAACCTTTGGTGGCAAGTCTTCTATATTCTTCTATTCTGTATCTGTTTGAACTGTATTCGGAGTAACATAGCCACCAATTTATTCCAGAGAGTATGAAATTTTATATTTAGTAGTACCCAACATGATTGTTTCTACTTAAGCCAAAAGATGTCTAATGTTACTTGGTTAGGAGTGTGGTGGCCATTGCGTTTGACGTAAATACTGATGTTTACCTTAAAGAACTTTTGGCACCATTTTCTATGAATGTGATTAATCCATTTTCTGTGATTGAAATGTTGAGGGAACTTAGATAATGGTCGGGGATCAACGATTCCCACGGGTCCTTCAGTGGTGTTGAAACAACTGACCCCATCACGCTGAGGGCCTGAGAGACGAGTAGGCCTAATTTGAGGGTAAAAATAGACAAAATGTTCTCTATCCATCCCTGAGTTTTAGTTCTGTAAGAAGTTCTCGCGAGCAGATATGTCTCAGTTTTTTTTCCATCTAATTATTCATTAGTCTCCATTTTGGAGACAGAGTTTCCAAACAGTTTCCTGTCCAGACCTCAGCTGTCGTCGGTGGGGCAGTAGCCCCCCTGTATTTTGCTTGGCAGTTTTAATGCACTCGAGGAGGGCTAAGAGAAAGGAAAAGAGATGGGCGGGGGGAAATTTCTAGAAAAAGAAGCCTATCATGCTGACTGGCTTCTGGCAGAATTGAAAATAGATGGAACGGGTTTAACAATTTTGTAAATATTAATATGTTCATATGTATATGCATATACCTGTGTGTATGTATGTATGCATAGGTATGAGTGTGCATGCATAAGTGTACGTATATGTATTTATGTATACACATATAAACTTTGTTTCCAAACAATGTTTCCTAGAGTGGACAGGCCTCTGGAGCCACATCTGACGACATGTTACCTCGTTGACGGTCGAGGGATCACTGAGATTCTTGCTGATAATCTTCTAATTTATCTTCTAACTTGTCAGTCTCGGCTGCTGAGTTAATCTAATTAATATCAGGAATAGAGAACGTTCAGGTGTCTAGTGCACGTCAGGTTGTGTTAAAAGAAAGTTATAGCATTATTTGTATGTTTAATTGGTGTAAGCTCACGCACACACACACACACATATATACACACACATATATATATATATGTATGTATGTATGTATGTATGTATGTATGTATGTATGTATGTATGTATGTATGTATGTATGTATGTATGTATGTATGTATATATATATATATATATATATATATATATATATATATATATATATATATATATATATATATATATATATATATATATATATATATATATATATATAATCTCTCTCCTTTCCCAGAAGAGTGACACAACTCAAAAATCGTTATTTTCCAGGAGAAGCATTTTAAAGTTTAAAATTCCATATACTCTCTATAGTATAATAGTGACATGTCATGCCCTATAGCGGTTCGTATTACAAATACAAATAAGACGCTTTTACCACAATATTAAACAAAGAACGGGCTATCTGCTTAGTATCAATAACTCAAAAAACACTTTTTTTAGTTGTCACTCTTCTGGCAAATGAGCGATATATATATATATATATATATATATATATATATATATATATATATATATATATATATATATATATATATATATATATATATATATATATTGTTACGTGTGAGGGTCTTGGTTGATCATGTATTATTCAATTTACGTAATTTTTACGGCCCTGCAAACCAAGATTACACGTAACCTGCCACTTGAAGCCAAAAGTTAACCTCAAAGACAGACGTTAATTAGCCAAAAGGTCGCCAGTTAAGGGTTATTAACCTTAACAAAGAATATTTGAGATGAATTTGATTTTAAACGCAACGGTTCTTCCAAACATTCGGACGCGAGGCATACAAAAGCATCGAGATTTAACCTGATTTTGCTTACCCTAAATCCTAGGTATTTTACTGGAATAATGGGGTTGAAGCTAACAACATAATAATTTGGCTTAATCTAGACTTCGTGAACACATATACCGTAAGTGGTGGCTGAAGGGGGAACAAAGGAAATTTGAAATACAGAAAACAAAGGATAAAAGAATGGGCGAAGTTTTGAACAAAAAGCGACTTTACCTTAGGACGTTGTTGTATATATATATATATATATATATATATATATATATATATATATATATATATATATATATATATATATATATATATATATATATATATATATATATATATATATATATATATATATATATATATATATATGGTTTTTAACGATCACAGCGATCTCACCCCTGGGCATCCTCGCCAACAGAGCTTCGTTGAATGGGGGTTTATTTTTGCCAGGGGTGGACCCTTCCCCATTCTCAGCTCCATCGGCTAGCCAAGAGAGATGGAATCCTCAGTTTATATGACCCTACATCAGTGACGAACTTCGTTGGAAACGTCTGGTTCCTTGATGACATCCGCAATCCAGTCAGTCCTCTGCTACAGACAGGAAACTTTCGATCTCCAAATCCCACGACGGTGAAATACAGCGACTCCTTCGATGTCTTGGTGCCCCTGCCGTACTGGGATCAAATATTTTGCATATATAAAAGGCATTGAACTTACGGTTTTTACGCCGCGCCAGAGGTTGCCACTAGAGTATATGCAAGAATTTGATCCAGTATGCACTGCATAACCCATATTTTGCATATATAAAAGGCATTAAACTTACGGGTTCTTACGCGCGCCAGAGGTTGCCACTGGAGTATATGCAAAAATGGGATCCAATATGCAATGCATAACCCATATTTTGCATATATAAAAGGCATTAAACTTACGGGTTTTTACGCGGCGCCAGAGGTTGCCACTAGAGTATATGCAAAAATGGGATCCCATATGCACTGCATAACCCATATTTTGCATATATAAAAGGCATTAAACTTACGGGTTTTTACACCGCGCCAGAGGTTGCCACTAGAGTATATGCAAAAATGGGATCCAATATGCAATGCATAGCCCAGTTCACATATGAAGTGGGCATGAAACTTACGGGTTCTTACGCCGCGCCAGTGGTTGCCTTCCTAGCATATGTGAGTGGGCATTGATACCCCATCCAGAGGGGTATGTGGCAGGAGAGTCCAATCTTCGGGCACTTACCACTAGCAAACCAGCCGTCTTCCTAAGATTGCGGAGTCCTTAAGTGACAGAGTTGATCTTGTAGAGATTTTTTACCATTTTAGCGTCTTGCTCCAGTCTTGGAGTCTCGCTGCAGTTTCAATCCTCATTGCCTTATGTACTTCTTCTGTACTTAGGGCTTCTTGATTGCTTGAGGTTTAGCCAGGGCTTTTGCGCATCTCTTGGTAGCAGCGGAAGGTTGCTTCTGTGCCCTGATTTGGCGAAGCTCTTCCTCGATGCTGTCTATCTGTCGGTAGAGGGCTTTGCAGTTGACCTGAGGTTTCCTCAGGCATCGAGTTTTACCCAAAGCCTTTTTCTTTTCATCTTTCTTCTCTGAGGCAGACTGTTCTTCCTTCACTGTTCCATTTGTCTCTTCTTCTTTAAGCATTTTCACTTGACTTTCCAAGGATCTGATCTTCTGATCCTTTGCGAAGTTGTCTTCGTGAGTCTTTCAATTTCAACTGTTGCTTCCAGTTTTTCAAACTCCATCGTCTCTAGTTCCTCTTCATCTCAGCCAGTTCGAATTCCAGCTGGATTTTTCGCCTCGTCATTTCGTTCAAATTTCTATTCGTCTTCTCTGCTTCAGCACTTTTCGTTTCGTTCAACAGACCGACGACCAAATTTTGCTTCTGGGAGCATTCATTCTCCAGTCGGAGAATCTCCCTATCCTTTTGGAAGTTCTGTTCTTCCAGCTTTCCTACCTCCTTCTGTGCCTCTACCATTTCCTTCTTGCATTGTTCGAGCTGTTTCAAATTTTCGTCAGCTCTCTGAGAAACAGTGTTGAGAATTTCTAATTTTTCTATTAGACCGTTTATCCTTAAGTCTTTGTCGTCATTTTCCTTCTGCAGATTTTCAAAGTGGTTCTGCTTCATTTTGTTCTCTCGTCGGAGACTTTCTAAGTTCTCGTTCAGCTTGTGTAATTGGATGCGGGTCCTGTCTCTGTCACTTTCCATTTCCTTCAAATTGTGATATAACGTTTCCTTTTCCATCTCGAGAACTACTGCCGTACTTTCCAAAATAATTATCTTAGAGTCTTTATCTTGGTTTTCCTTTGTGAGCCTCTGAGTATCTTTCTCCTTGAGCGCTATTTCTTTTCGAAGACTTTCCATTTCAGCTGGCAATGAGCACATTTGTTTCTCCTTTTCTTGAAGGAGTCGTTCCAGGTCTGTTATGTTTCTTTCCATGAGCAGTCTTCCTTCAGCCAGGATATCTACTTTCTCATTCAGTTCTTTTATCATTCGAGCCTTCGCTGTGTTCTCTTCCTCAAGCCTTAAGATGTTTGCATTTTTCTTAACTGCGTCGTCCGAATCGTCGACTTCTTCATAGTCTGAATTGTCGTCTTCGCAATCCGAATCATCATCATCTAAACAATCTGAGTCGTCGTCTACCATATCGTGGTCCTTGTAAGTTCGAGAATCCTCTGGACGCCCAGAGTCGTCCAGAGCCATGAAATACGTAAAGAATTGAGCAATGTCCATGCACATTTCACGAAGTATAAATACTTCGATGAAGAGCATAACAAGACTGATATAAAACGTAATCCCGCGGGGAATTTAACCCCGAGCCAAAGCACTGTTCGAGCACGAAAGTAAGCAAGCTTGTGAACAACATCTTTTGTCAAGTACAGATTAACACTCTTCGCTCTATCCCTAGATTTCAAAACCGACAGGTGGCGGTGTCAGGATTCCGGAGGAATTTTGTGTCCTCGAGGAAGCTGCTACTTCTATCTTGGGGGATTCTTGGGATTCCTGGGGGGACCTGGTTATGTCCAGTGAGTGGTCACATTTTGAATAATCCTTCTTCCTCTATAATTTATATATATATATATGTATGTATATATGTATATATATATATATGTATATATGTATATATATATATATATATATATATATATATATATATATATATATATATATATACATATAATTAGAGAGGGAAGAAGAATTATTCAAAATATATGACCACTCACTGAACAAAACCAGCTTCTCCAGGGAATCTCCAAGAATCCCTGAAGACAGAAGGAGCAGCTTCCTCGAGACATAAAACGGCATCAGAATCCTGACATGCCACCTGTATATGTATATATATATATATATATATATATATATATATATATATATATATATATATATATATATATATATATATATATATATATATATATATATATATATATATATATATATATATATATATATATATATATATATATATATATATATATATATATATATATATATATATATATATATGTATATATATATATATATATATATATATATATATATATATATATATATATATAAATAAAGATAAAGTCCACGAAGGAAACGGAAACACTGGAGTGCTGCAAGGCCTTTCGACGCTATGTCCTTTACTTAGCAGACTCCTTCGTGGATTTTATCTTTATTTATATATTCATCACGTTCCATACTTTCGTGATTCAGTTATACACACACACACACACACACACATACATATATATATATATATATATATATATATATATATATATATATATATATATATATATATATATTTAGTTGTATTCTTCTCAGTCACGAAGATAAAATATCACGACGGACTCCACAATGAAAATGAAGGAGAAACCAGAGGAAAAGGAAATAGAGTTCTTAATTAATTTGTCCCAACAGTTTCGCCCTCCATCAGGCCTCTTCCGGGGAACTTTATTGACTAATCAGTTTAAGAAAAACATATACCGGACATATGTTTACATCTAATGGTTAACGGTGCTTACAACTGTTACAGGATAATATAAAATATAAATTGTCTAGTACATAGTTCGTCCAATAGAAAAGGTTAACAGTCGAATGAGGCTAAACAGGTAATTAAGTGAATACCCAAGTCAATATATTACATAATTTGTACTGGTTTTTCATGATGTGTAGAAATAGCGGGTCTGTCCTGAATAAGCCTATACTGCCATTGAAGTTATTGTTTTCACTATATTGAACACATGCTGTTTCTATTAGATTTCTTTCTATAAAATTATTGTTTCTGAACAGGATTCTTGCTTGAGACCACTGAATTGGATAAAAACACTCTCTAGCATGTTTACTAATGGCGCTGTTTCTTTGATCAGTAGCAATACTATATTTATGTTGTGCAATTCGTTTCTCAACAGTTTTTGCTGATTGTCCAATATAAAATTTATTGCAACCACAAGGAATTTTGTATACTACTCCGTTGTCGTATATAGGGCTGTTTCTTATTAAAGTTCTGCCAATGGTATTGCGGTAGGAAAACACAACAGTCACATTTAATAATTTAAGTGGGTGGATAATATGATCGAAGGCTGGCATGTATGGCAAACACAGTATATTGCTATTAAAATTCCTATTTCCCTTAGTGGAATAAAAAGATTTTTTGGCTAGCGAGAAACACTCATCTATATCCTGTAAGGTAAAATTGTGCTTAAGACCTAATCCATATATATAATCTATCATCTATTTTCGGTGTAAGACTTTAAACTTTAAATCTATTGTTATTTCTAATGAGCTTTAACATCCAAGAAAAGCTATAATCTTGTTTTTCTTCCTTCTCAGTATTGTAAATTGGATCAGTAAATTAGGTACTAACCCACTCAAGTGTATTAATGTAAGGTCTATGTCCAAGTGAATTTTCCAAATACTAAATATGTCGTCAACATAACGGATCCAAAGTATATTGTCGGGTAAAATGGAGTTAGCCAGCCTACTCTCATAAAATTCCATGTAAATGTTAGAAAGAACAGGTGAAAGGCAATTCCCCATCTGCATACCAAATTTCTGTCTAAAATATTTACCATTAAAATCAAAGCAAGTATCTACTACACAAAGGCTAATCAATTGTAAAATAACACTAACTGGCCAAGTAAAAACATATTTATCTAGCTCACATTTCAAAAAATCCAGAACATCATTAACGGGTACACAAGTGAACAAACTAGTTACATCAAAACTAACCATAATTTCATCGTCCGCAAGCTTACATTTTTGCAGTTTATTAACAAAATCCACAGAATTTATGATATGGGACTTGGAAATTGTGCCAACTAACGGCTGTAACAATGAGACAAGGAATTTTGCCAAAGCATATGTGACACTACCAACTGTGCTGATTATAGGTCTCATGGGATAATTGGGTTTATGGGTCTTTACGTTACCCTATAAATAGGGTAGACTTGCATTATATGAACGAAACCTGCCAATCATATCCTGATTTTTTCCAAAAATCACTTTCATTTGTTCGTGAAATTCACTATTAACTCTCTCTAGTGGGTTGGATAACAAAGGTTCATATGTACTGGCATCGCTTAACAAATCATTCATCTTATTTAAATACATTTCTTTATCAAGAATGACAATAACACTTTTGCTTTGGCGGCTTTGGTGATATATAGATTATCATCATCTTTGAAAGATTTCAGAGCTACATTGAATCTCTTAGGGAAATAATTAAAACTGGTTTGCTTGATGTAAGCCCCATAAATTATGCCTTTTTATATTATCCTGTAACAGCTGTAAGCACCGTTAACCATTTGTGGTTGCTTGTTTTATGTAAGTCTTGAAGCCAAATGTAAACAGATGTCCGGTATATGTTTTTCTTAAACTGATTAGTCAATAAAGTTCCCCGGAAGAGGCCTGATGGAGGGCGAAACTGTTGGGACAAATTAATTAAGAACTCTATTTCCTTTTCCTCTGGTTTCTCCTTCATTTTCATTGTGGAGTCCATCGTGATATATATATATATATATATATATATATATATATATATATATATATATATATATATATATATATATATATATATATATATATATATATATATATATATATATTATATATTTTACTAAAGGACCTCATTCAAATTGGATGGTATCTAACAGGTATTTATTCAGAAAAAGTTAGAAGCTTTCTTGGACACACAGTTCACATTATCAAGTATCAGTAGGTACGGATACTTGATAATGTGGACTGTGTGTCCAAGAAAGCTTGTAACTTTTTCTGAATAAATGCTCCATTAGATACCATCCATTTTGAATGAGGTCCTTTTAGTAATTCTACCAACAGAACAGAACAATTGCATATGTAATAAAGTTATGTATATATATATATATATATATATATATATATATATATATATATATATATATATATATATATATATATATATATATATATATATACATACAGTGTTGCTCACAGAGATGAGTTTGTACCCAATTTTTCCAAAAATGTACCAAAGAAAGTACCATTTTCCTTAAAATGTACCATATTGTTATGAAGTGCTATGTGTTTAAAGGTAAAAATTCATTATAAATATAATGAAATAGTGATAATAAAAAGCAAAATTACTGACGAACCATACTTGAAACGTACCTTCTTCATCACTGGTAATTTGTTTTTATGTATAATGCATAATGTCTTCCTGAATTCAATGGTATAAATAATACTAAGTCTGTCTTAGATTATGAATTTATCGGCATTATGGTACGCGTTTTACACAGCTTTTATATGGATTGATACTTGAATAAATCCAATGCCACTAACAGTATTTGATGAAAAATTATATTAACTTATAAAGAATATTACTGCTTGGAAAAATGAAAGAAAATTGATGTTTTCGCCACTTATTTGATAACAAGGCTTGCATTATGTATCACCATCATCTGAGGAATGAACACTGGAAGCAGTATGCAGTTTATCAGCGATATTATAATTTGCCATTTCTGCTGTTGGCTCCCATTCAAAACATGGAGCGTTTCCTCCATGTTCTTTTCTTAACAGAAGTCCATTAATAGTAACCGTGTTCAGCCTGTTTCTTATTCTTGTCTTTATGAGACTGACTTTAGAAAAAATACGCTCAACTGCTGGTGCTGAATGAGGAAGGGTCAACAAGTTGATCATCAATTTTGAAACTAAAGGGAATACATAATTTCCATCTGCACTTTTTCTCTCTTAACCTTAAAACCAAAGCTCCACTGGGTCTTTTGAAAAAGTCTGATTATAAAAAAATGGCAGTGCCCTCCACTCATTAATGATGGCATCATAATCAGCATCATTCACTAAGTTTGGAAATTTTCTCATTCAAGGTATAAGATTTGTTATGACTTTGCCACAAGCAACTGATGGATTGCATGCCGTGAATAATGGCAAAATTTCACTAAATGAACTAAAGCGATTTTGCATTTGCGAACACAATTCAATATAAAAGTCCAAACATTTTTTCTTCAAGTATTTAAGTTCTTCCACAGAAATCCTCTTTTCCTCTCTCACTACAGCATCAAATTTACTTCCAAATACCACCGACTTTCATCTAAATGGGATGAAATATTAGCACAGTCATCAGAAGATGACAATATGACTTCAATTTTGATGAAATTCCCTAAAATTGTTTTGTAGTATCTACTTAGATTTTCATACAGTTTGAAACTTAAAGTTCATTTTGGAAACAATGGGAAGGATATAGCGTAGAAAACTTCTATACAACTTGTATATGGGGTTACCAAGGGCACTAAGAATTGTTGAAGCTGACTGTATATGGTCTTCCAAAGAGGCAGCTTGGAAAATAAAACGAGCTGGCCATTGTTCCAGAATTCTCTCCACAACAGCTTGTAAACACAGCCATCTTGTTTGTGATGGGTGCAGTAATCTATGTGGCTCAACTTCTGCAAACTTTTGCATTTCCCTGAATTGTGAAATGCGTTTAGGGCTGTGAAATATATGATTGTATATATCTCGGCAGAGATCTTCAACAGTTATTGGAATTTTTAAACAATCATTAGAAGAGCACAAGCGTAGGGAGTGACAAATACAACCCATTACAAATAGATTCGGAACTTTGTCCTCTAACATTCTCTTCAGCCCACCAACATCTCCCATCATAACTGCAGCATTATCTGCAGCGTAACCAATCATATTAGCAAAAGGTATATTATGTTTTGTAAAGAAATCAACCAGTGAATTATATATCCCATCAGCTGTTGCATCAGTAACATCAATTAGCTGTAAAAATAAGTCCTTAACCTTTTGAATTTCCTCATCTGCTGTTCTGACCACCACAGCTAGTTGTTTAGTAACAGAAACATCTGTGCTCTCGCCAAGGATCACGGAATATTTATTTGATCTGAAATGCTCAACAACTTGATTAAAACTCTCCAGGCCTATCTTTTTCGTAATAAGCTCAGTGGCCTTAGTTCTGCTGCAGTGAATTTCCTTTTGCAATTTTTTGAATCTGGAGCTACAGAAGCAATGAATTTTGGGAGATGTTCAAGTATTCTCAATGGCAAGTTATGTTCAGCTACAAATTTATATATTATATTCTTCGTTTTTAACGTGCTTTTTTCCCATTTTCATATGGGGTAAGCACGATGCCTTCTTTGAAGGACTTTGATTTGGCGGTGGGGTAGGCCGTAGCCTCGATCGGCTGCCCTGCCTGACATCGCTTAGACCCCGAACTGGCGGGTAGCGAATGTGTACATGTTACTTTTCTTTTGTTTTTCTTTATATAAATATTTGTAATCGAACTGCCATCCCCAGCATTCCACCCTTTCTCCCAGCAACGTGCTCAGATGTCGGCTATCTTTCAATATTTCATAAGTTCTTCTTTTATTAATGTTGGTTAAATGAAATTTATGTTTCCCCTTAATTACATTTATTTAGTCTTTAAACTGTATAACTTTTTCCACCTTTCAATGGGTAGCAATGACCGATTCTTTATCTTAAAGGCACATCGTAAAATTCGTGGACTTAGAATTTCACTTGGACTATGGGCATTCAGAAATTTTATAAGTTCACAAGTCAGACTAAGTTTTCACAGTCACCTCTCCACACATCTCGCACACTCCCTGCCCTGATGCCCTTTTCTAACTGGCCCTGCTTCTAGAGCCTTCGTATATATGGGTATGGGTTCGATGCCTAAATCTGGTATAATTTTCCTTAGTTTCGTCCAGATAGGCTTCCCTTTTCCATTAATGTTTCACGTTTAATTGTCTATGCAATTCGTTCAACGGTTGTTATCGAGTTAACGTTATGGTGTGCGAGAGGTCACCGGGCGAGGTCAAGATCTAAATTAGTTCATCTTTTTGCCCAGCGCAGTACGGGTAAACACTTTAGTCACTGGCGACGACGGTTAAACTCGGCATCTGTTATGACTTTGTTTCGCTAACGTTTTTTCTGTTTTGCTGTCTCTGTCTTTATCAGTGATTTTCTGTATGCCCTTGTGCGTATATCGAAATAATTAGTTTATTGAATTATAGACTCGTTTCTATTATAATCTCGGCCAGCTACCCAGCTGACTCCGGCAGCTCTAGCTAAACTAAGGTAGAATTAATATATCTACGAGGACTCCTAACACATGCTTCTTAGGAAAATCACACAACTTATAAGATAACTTTAAAGCACTAAACTGAATATAAAGCAATCATTTCTTCAATCAAATTGAATAAGATATTCAAATGTACTAGCAAAACAAAATAGAATTTGCTATCCAAGTTACATAATTATTACTCAGTCCTCAGTCCTATGCTATTTAGGTGGATATCGCCCTATTATTTATGAAATTGACGAATAAATATTTTTCTTCTTCTCTTCTGATGACGACGAAAGTCAGTGTCTCTTGGTTGACTATGCGAAGGGGGATGTAGACTTGACGGTTACCTTCTCGATCTCGTACTTCTTGAAACGTCCTGGAGGAATATCCTTGTGTAATTGTATGTGTCTATAAGTGTGTTATGTGTCATGCAAATTCAACTTGACTTCTTTGATGTGACTATTAGTAATTTTCTCGTATGATAAGTTTTCATTAATTAAAATCCTTTAAACAAGTGGATAAGGTAAGTGTGTTAGTTATTGCAACAAAACCTGAATTAATGGTAAAAAGAATTTTCTTTACTGAAATTATTTATTATCTAGGAAATTCCTTCTTAAGGATAATAGTCACTCTTGATTAGAAAACTAAGATATTGTTAAATTCCTTGAAATGATTACATTACATTTTAAAATTTACGTACAATCCTCGTTTCCTAAATACTCCCTTTATAGTTAAAGAAAAATAAATTCGAAGTTAGTGCACTTAACCCCAAATTTTGCTACAAAACCAACTAATCAAAGTAAGAATTGCAACAATATAAAAAAAAAGGTTTATTCCTAAGTCAACCGACGAAGGTAAACTTAGCAATAAAGAAATCAAATACAGGGAATAATAGGATGAATGATGGGTTTGTTCTTATTATAATTACTGAAATGTGACTCTTCTATTTCTTAGTTTATACCTAGTTTTTCCTCCTGAAATTCCTTCGTTTGGTTCTTCAGTCATTTCTGGTTCTTTGACTTCTTTAGTTCTCTTGACCTTGTCTTTATTTATCCAAAATCCCTCATCTTCTAATGATTCAGCATATGTGGAAGGTATTTGGTTGTTTATTTTTGTCACTTTCACTTTTGTCTCTTGTATATCTATGACTCTGTACGGACCTGTGAATTTAGTGGCTAACTTATAATTAATTCCACTTCTTACTTCCTTCTTGATGTAAACTTCATCCCCTATCTTGTAATCTACTGGCTTTAACCCTTCTTGATGTTTGTCAATCATGATCTTCTGGGCTTCTTCTAGATTCTTGTGTAACTGTTTATGAATTACCTTGAAATTACTAATTCTTATCTTCATGATATCTTCAGAATAATTTGGCTGATTCAGCTATGCATAAAAAAATTAAAGACTGGAAACAGGTATTTAAAAAAAAAAAAATCACAGGATACTGTCCTTGAATTAAAATGCAAACTAGAAAAACTGTCATTTCTTTCTACTAAAATATGGAAAAATCTAAATATATCTCTACTTTAATTAAAATAAAATAAAACACAATACAGGTTAGTAAAAAAATATTAAAAGTCTTTAGTAATTGATTAGTAAAGATTTAGTAAAAAGAAAATTTGTTGCCAAAGAATTTAAGTATCTTATTTCTCAAATTACAAGTCTTTTATCTTTAAAAATGCATCAAACAGTAGTATTCTTATTCATGTTAACTTTAGTATAAAGTTAGTTGAAGATCTATTTATCTTTCAAATATTTTGTGAATGGGATATCCAAGGACTTATCTTTGCCGTCTTATAACTGGGCTAAGGGCGACGCTTTTACTGGGCTAACATCTTTGTAAGACTTCAATGGAAAAACTTTAATTAATCTTGCTGTTGGTGTGGCTCTTCCTTCTGTGCTCTCATGTCATCATCTGCAAAGTTCAATAACTTTACTTCTTAGGCTCTTAGGAACTATTCTTTTGTGAGTTACACCTTGAAAGGAAAATATTCTTCGACACATCCAGACTAATACATTGTCTTCTATGATTGGATGCATCTAATGGGACATTCTTTTTCTTCCCAAAATCGATGATCGTGGAGCCTTCTTATTTTCTACAAATCTTAGATTGTCTTTCAAATTTTAAACTGTCTTAATTTTCGGAGTGGAGTTTTGCTTGGAAAGTTCTTCTGTATAATCTTCGGTGGAACACTTGCATTGGTTTCACTTTGTAACTGTTTTATACGGGAAATCATTTCACTATTAATTTGTATCTTGATAATGTCTGCTACTCGATCTTGTTTTTCTTGTTACAAATTTCGCCGGACCATAATCTTGGGCTGTCATAAAGATGGTCTGTCCAGAAAAATTTTAAAGATAGCACGCAGCTAATGTTTACAGTTATTTTATCAGCTGTACCTGAATTCGAAAAGCGTCTATTATGGCTAAACACCAAAGGTCTGTTCTGTGGTTTACTTCTGTTGGGGTTTTAGTTTTCATGCAATAAGCTCTTAGAACTGATATTTGTTATCATGTTTGCTTTCACTTCTGTAGGAACAAGTGGTCGATCTTTATCTATGCTGGAACTTCACTTAAAATCGTGCTCAGATGTCGGCTATCTTTCAATATTTCATAAGTTCATCTGCCTTATTAATGTTTGGTTAAATGAAATTTATGTGTTCTTTTAATTAGTCATTTATTTGGCAAAATCTTTTTAAACTGTAAAATAACCTAAGAATGATTTTCCACTTTCTTTCAATGGGTAGCAATGACCTTGAGTCTTTATCTTAAAGTCACATCGTAAAACCCGTGGACTTAGAATTTCACTTGTACTATTGGGCGTTCAGAAATTTTTATAACTTTAGTTTTAGTTTGCTTTCTCAATTGTCACAGTCACTTCTCTCCAGTCATGTGTTCTTGCACATTGTACCTGCCCTGATGCCATCTTTATAACTGTACCCTTGCTAATTCTAAAATCTTATCCATTAATATGGTTATGGGTTCGATGACCAAATCTACATACTGATTTGCCATTAGTTTAGTCCAGATAGGGTTCTTACTTTTTCATTAATGTTTAAAAACGTTTAATTGTTGTGGTGAAATATTTCTTGGTTCAATAGTTGTTATCGAGTTAATGGATGTGCGAGGATCATTCTCAGTTATCTTATTTAATCTTCAAAATCTAAATTAGTTTATCTTTTTTTGAACTAGCAAAAGTGGAAAAGACCACGGGTAAACACTTTTCAGTTCACTGGCGACAATAATCTCTTTTAAACTCGGCGTATGTTATAGTATTTGTTTCTATTCTAACGTTTTTTTCTGTTTTGCAAGGGTGTCTCCCTGTCTTTATCAGTGATTTCACTCAGTAAATTGTGCGTATATCGAAATAATTAGTTTATTGAATTATCAGATTCTGTTTTTGTTGAATTATAATCTCTTTGTTAAGCTGCCAGCTTTGACTACTACTTGAATAGGGAAATTATCTACTTCTGCTAAACCTAAGGTAGAATTGATAACCTAACTTTTATCCTCTGAGGATTTATCTTGTAAACACATGCTTCTTAGGAAAATGGAAGAAACTTATAAGATGTGCTCCTTCTAAAGCACTAAACTGAATATAAAGCAATCATTTCAGGTTCAATCAAATTGAATAAGATATTCAAATGTTTAATAGCAAAACAAAATAGAATTTGCTATCATTCGTGTTACATAATTATTACTCAGTCCTCAGTCCTATGCTATTTAGGTGGATATCGCTAATTATTTGACACAGTGAAATTGACGAATAAATATTTTTCTTCACTAATTTCTCTCTGATGACGATTGTGAAAGTCAGTGTCTCATAGTTGACTATGCGAATGGGGATGTAGACTTCCTCTTGCTTAGAACCTTTTTTCCTTCGATGTGATTCTTCTAATTTGAAACGTCCTGGAGTTGAATCTGGCTGAACATCCTGTGTAATTGTATGTGTTTATAAATGTGTTATGCCTGACATGACATTATAACTTGACTTCTTTGATGTGACTATTAGTAATTTTCAGGAAATACATGATAACTATTTCATTAATTAAAAACTTTTTAAACAAGTTTGGCTTATAAGGTGATGTGTCTTAGTTATTGCAACAAAACCTGAATTAATGGTAAAAAGAATTTTCTGGTTTTACTGAAATTATTTATTATCTAGAAATTCCTTCTTAAGGATAATAGATTTCACCTTGATTAGAAAACTAAGATATTGTTAAATTCCAATCTGAAATGATTACATTACATTTTAAAATTTACGGACAATCCTGTTTCTAAATACTCCTTTATAGTTAAAGAAAAAAATTCGAAGTTTAGCAGGCACTTAACCCTTGAAATTTTGCTGACAAAACCAACTAATCAAAGTAAGAATTGCAACAATATAAAAAAAGGTTTATTCCTAAGTCAATTTCAATGATCGTCTTCTAAAAGGTAAATCTTAGCAATAAAGAAATCAAATACAGGGAATAATAAAGCTAATAAACAATGATGGGTTTTTGTTCTTATTATAATTACTGAAATGTGACTCTTCCATTTCTTAGTTTATACATTCTAGTTTTTCTTTTCCTGAAATTCCTTGAACTAACTTTTTGGTTCTTCAGTCATTTCTGGAATATATTCTTGATTCTTTAGTTCTTCTTGACCTTGTCTTTTTATTTATCCAAAATCCCTCATCTTCTAATGATTCAATATGGAAGGTATTTGGTTGTTTATTTTTGTCAGTTCAGTTTGTGTTATCAAATGGGTCTCTACTTGGACCATGTGAATTTAGTGGCTAACTTATAATTAATTCCTTCTTCTTACTTAATCCTTCTTGATGTAAACTTCATCCCCTATCTTGTAATCTACTGGCTTTAACCCTTCAATTGATGTTTGTCAATCATGATCTTCTTACTTTCTTCTAGATTCTTGTGTAACTGTTTATGAATTACCTTGAAATTACTAATTTATCTTCAATGATATGAACTCAGAATAATTTGGCTGTAATATCTAAAAAAAAAAATTAAAGACAAACAGGTCTTAAAAAATAAAAAAAATCACAAATACTTCCCTTGAATTAAAACAAACTGAAAACTCACCTAAAATATAAAAAAAATCTAAATATATCTCCCTTAATTAAAATAAAATAAAACACAATACAGGTTAGTAAAAAAAATATTGGAAAAGTCTTAGTAATTGATTAGTACTGATTAGTAAAAAGAAAATTTGTTGCCAAAGAATTTAAGTATCTTATGATTCTCAAAGTACAAGTATTTTTGTGTTTTAAAAATGTCAAACAGTAGTATTCACATCATGTTAACTTTAGTAAAATGAATGAAGTCTTATGTTTGTGTATTTATGTGAGGATATCCAAGGACTTATCTTTGCCGTCTTCGAATCTGGGCTAAGGGCGACGCCTTTACTGGGATGGAGACGTCAGGAAAACTTGTAACTTCTTGCGTTGGTGTGGCTGGAGTCTCTCTTCTTTCCTCTCTCTCGCGAACTGCAAAGGAATGGGGACGTCGGCTGCTGCGTGAAATTCCTCTCTCTCTCTCGCTGAGGGAAAATGCGTATCTTCTTGATTTCGGTCGAAAAATTCGTCTTCTGCTTCTATGTTGGATGCACTAATGTTCTTTCTTCTTCCCAAAATCGATGATCGTGGAGCTTTTCGTTGGGTTAGATTGTCTTTTAAATTTTAAACTGTCTTAATTTTCGGAGTGGAGATTCGCGTGTGGAGTGACTGAATCTTCGGTGGAACACTTATTGGTTACACTTTGTAACTGTCTTTATACGGGAAAAAACTTTCACTTAATTTGATATGTTCGATCTTGTCTTGTTACAAACTTCGCCGGACCAGGAACTTGAAGATGGTCTGTAGATTTTAAAGATAGCACGCACTAATTGTTTCTTCTTTTATCAGCTGCGGAATTCGAAAAATCCCCTAAGCTGACACCAAAAATTCTGTAATGGGGAAGGCATGCACTTCTTAGAACTGTCTGTTATACTGTTTGCTTTCACTTCTGTAGGAACAAGTGGTCGATGTTTATCTATGCTGGAACTTCACTTATCGTGCTCAGATGTCGGCTATCTTTCAATATTTCATAAGTTCTTCTTTTATTAATGTTGGTTAAATGAAATTTATGTTTCCCCTTAATTACATTTATTTAGTCTTTAAACTGTATAACTTTTTCCACCTTTCAATGGGTAGCAATGACCGAGTCTTTATCTTAAAGGCACATCGTAAAATTCGTGGACTTAGAATTTCACTTGGACTATGGGCATTCAGAAATTTTATAAGTTCGTTAGTCTGTTCGAGTTTCACAGTCACCTATCCACACATCTCGCACACTCCCTGCCCTGATGCCACTTTCTAACTGACTCTGCTTCTAGAGCCTTCGTATATATGGGTATGGGTTCGATGCCTAAATCTGGTATAATTTTCCTTAGTTTCGTCCAGATAGGCTTCCCTTTTCCATTAATGTTTCATGTTTAATTGTCTATGCAATTCGTTCAACGGTTGTTATCGAGTTAACGTTATGGTGTGCGAGAGGTCACCGGGCGAGGTCAAGATCTAAATTAGTTCATCTTTTTGCCCAGCGCAGTACGGGTAAACACTTTAGTCACTGGCGACGACGGTTAAACTCGGCGTCTGTTATGACTTTGTTTCGCTAACGTTTTTTCTGTTTTGCTGTCTCTGTCTTTATCAGTGATTTTCTGTATGCCCTTGTGCGTATATCGAAATAATTAGTTTATTGAATTATAGACTCGTTTCTATTATAATCTCGGCCAGCTACCCAGCTGACTCCGGCAGCTCTAGCTAAACTAAGGTAGAATTAATATATCTACGAGGACTCCTAACACATGCTTCTTAGGAAAATCACACAACTTATAAGATAACTCTAAAGCACTAAACTGAATATAAAGCAATCATTTCTTCAATCAAATTGAATAAGATATTCAAATGTACTAGCAAAACAAAATAGAATTTGCTATCCAAGTTACATAATTATTACTCAGTCCTCAGTCCTATGCTATTTAGGTGGATATCGCCCTATTATTTATGAAATTGACGAATAAATATTTTTCTTCTTCTCTTCTGATGACGACGAAAGTCAGTGTCTCTTGGTTGACTATGCGAATGGGGATGTAGACTTGACGGTTACCTTCTCGATCTCGTACTTCTTGAAACGTCCTGGAGGAATATATCCTTGTGTAATTGTATGTGTCTATAAGTGTGTTATGTGACATGCAAATTCAACTTGACTTCTTTGATGTGACTATTAGTAATTTTCTCGTATGATAAGTTTTCATTAATTAAAATCCTTTAAACAAGTGGATAAGGTAAGTGTGTTAGTTATTGCAACAAAACCTGAATTAATGGTAAAAAGAATTTTCTTTACTGAAATTATTTATTATCTAGGAAATTCCTTCTTAAGGATAATTGTCACTCTTGATTAGAAAACTAAGATATTGTTAAGTTCCTTAAAATGATTACATTACATTTTAAAATTTACGTACAATCCCTCGTTTCCTAAATACTCCCCTTTATAGTTAAAGAAAAATAAATTCGAAGTTAGTGCACTTAACCCCAAATTTTGCTACAAAACCAACTAATCAAAGTAAGAATTGCAACAATATAAAAAAAAAGGTTTATTCCTAAGTCAACCGACGAAGGTAAACTTAGCAATAAAGAAATCAAATACAGGGAATAATAGGATGAATGATGGGTTTGTTCTTATTATAATTACTGAAATGTGACTCTTCTATTTCTTAGTTTATACCTAGTTTTTCCTCCTGAAATTCCTTCGTTTGGTTCTTCAGTCATTTCTGGTTCTTTGACTTCTTTAGTTCTCTTAACTTTGTCCTTATTTATCCAAAATCCCTCATCTTCTAATGATTCAGCATATGTGGAAGGTATTTGGTTGTTTATTTTTCACTTTCACTTTTGTCTCTTGTATATCTATGACTCTGTACGGACCTGTGAATTTAGTGGCTAACTTATAATTAATTCCACTTCTTACTTCCTTCTTGATGTAAACTTCATCCCCTATCTTGTAATCTACTGGCTTTAACCCTTCTTGATGTTTGTCAATCATGATCTTCTGGGCTTCTTCTAGATTCTTGTGTAACTGTTTATGAATTACCTTGAAATTACTAATTCTTATCTTCATGATATCTTCAGAATAATTTGGCTGTACTGGCTGATTCAGCTATCTAAAAAAATTAAAGACAAACAGGTCTTAAAAATGGAAAAAAATCACAAATATGACAATTGAATTAAAAACAAACTGAAAACTCACCTGTATGCCTTAAAATATAGAACCTTTCTAAATTATTTCTTTAATTAAAATAAACCAAAACACAATACAGGTTAGTAAAAAAATATTGCAAAAGTCTTAGTAATTGATTAGTGCCACTGATTAGTAAAAAGAAAATTTTTTGTCAAAGAATTTAAGTATCTTAGCTGATTCTTAAAGTACAAGTCTTTGTGTTTTAAAAATGTCAAACAGTAGTATTCTTATTCATGTTAACTTTAGTAAAGTTGAATGAAGTCTATGTTTCAAATGTATTTATGAATGGGAGGATATCCAGAGGACTTTATCTGTTCCGTCTTATAACTGGGCAAATTGGCGACGCCATTTGCTAACATCTTTGGAGACTTCAATGGAAAGATCCTTTAATTAATCTAACTGTTTCGTTCTTCCTGGGTGTGCTCTCATGTCATCATCATGCATTAGTTCAATAACTTTACTTCTTAGGCTCTTAGGTACTATTCTTTTGTGAGTTACACCTTGAAAGGAAATGGGTCATATTCTTGATTTCCAGACTAAAAATTGTCTTATGATTCTGCATCTATGGATGCACCAATGTTCTTTCTTCTTTCCCAAAATCGATGATCAAATCTGGAGCTTTTCAAATTTCATTCTCTTTGTTTCTTTTAAAGTTTTTTTAAACTGTCTTAATTTTCGGGGTTCACTTGTTTTCGTTTCTAGGCTAATCATATTTGAATCTCCTTGTGGGACACTTGATATTGGTTTCACTTTTTGTAACATATTTCATTTCTATGTCATAATCTTGGGGAAAAAACCATCAGCTCTTAATTTGATATGATTTTTGAGCATTTCTTGTCTTGTTACAATTTTATAGCCGGACCAGGAACCTGAAGATGGTCTGTAAAGTCTATTGGTTTTAAAGATCTAGGTCTGTTACTGAGTGGTTTACTTCTGTTGGTTTTAGTTTTCTACTGTTTATCATGATATTTGTTATCATGTCTTTGCAAAATGCTCCTATACCAGCTGACACGTCTGTCGCTAAGAAGAATTCTTTATTAAAATGGGGAAAACTATGTACTGGAGGGTGTAGAACTCTTTCTCAGTTATCAAATGCCTTCTGTTGTTTGCTTTCACCACCAGAACAAGTGTTCTTTTAATAACTTATCTATGCTGGCAAAATCTTTTATAAACTTTCGGTAAAACCTGCCAAACCTCAGAATGATTTTCGTCTTTCTTTCAATATTTGATTAAGTTTCTTCAAGTTATTTATTAATTTTGGTTAAATGAAATTTATTTTCCTTCTAAGGAAATTACACTTTTTATTTAGTTTTAATTTGTATCAATCTTTTTTCCACACTAGTCAATGGTTCTTCAATTGACCTGTTGTCTTTACCAAATCATCTTAAATGTACATCATTGCCTAATAAATCACCTAAAATCTTATCCATTAATTTCACGAATGTTACTGGGCTGGGACTTTAGTTCAGAAATTTTATACTGATATCTGCCATTAGTCTGTTGGAAAAAGCTGTCAAAGTCACTTTCTTCATCTAAACATCTTGTAAAAATCCTTGCCCAAATGCCATTTGGTGAAAACTGCTCCAATAGTTGTGATAAGAGCTCATGGATGGCATTGGATATGGATCATTCTCAGTTATCTTATTTAATCTTCTAAAAACTACTAGTGTATGTTTTATCTTAGTTTGGAACGTCCAGATGGGACCACGGAGATTTCCATTAATGTTTCCCGCTTCTTCATTTGTTGCACTTCTCTTTCAATAATTGTTTCGAGTTAATGAGCTACTCGAGAGGTCATGTAGATTGGCTTAGAGGTCAAGATCTAAATTAGTTCATCTGTTTGCCCAGGTGTCTCCTCTATGGGTAAACACTTTAGTCACTGGCGATTAGTGGTTTCTCTCTAGCAGAGCCTTCTGTTATGATCTTTGTGAGTCCATAACGCTTTTTTTCTGTTTTTGTTGTTTCTTCTCTTTGTTAATTGTGATTTTCTTTTATGCTACTTGAATGCGTATATCGCTAAACCTATCTCTTAGTTTATTGAATTATCCTCCTCTGTTATTTATAACTTATAATTTTACCTTGTCTGACTTCATGTAAGCTGGAAGAATACTGTATTCCATTTACTTGTGCTCCTTCTGGAAGGTAGAATTCTTTTATCATATAATGGATTTACTGCATTCTAACACATGCTTCTTAGGAAAATCACACAACTTATAAGATAAGTTTCTGGTTAGAATCACTAAACTGAATTATTTGCAATCATTTCTTCAATCAAATTGAATAAGATATTCAAATGTTATCCCCTTTTAGGATACCTTTCAACAAAAGGTTTTCTAGAATTTCTTCTAATCATTTTACATAATTATTACAATTCAGTCCTCTAATCCTAATTGCTATTTAGGTGCATATGTGATTCCTTGTCTATTAGTTTAACCAATCAAAGGTTG
>NC_089797.1:3720390-3772890 GCF_040412425.1 Macrobrachium rosenbergii
AACAAGGTACAGATACATCAGAGTGGGTGGTACCAGACAACAAAGAAGACTCAATAATGCATTCTATCTACTTAGAAATTGTAATAGAATTAGGGTGTGCAAGGTTTTTTTTAAGAACACTCTTGACATAAACGATCGACCCATACGTACAGTTTTGGAAAAAAAGGACAAGGTAGCTGATGTAGTCATGGAAGAAGATCGAAGAGGAAAGCATGGCAATCATTGTACTGTCGATGAGCGGATCAGAGAGAAGATAACCAGCCATATTCAATCAATTCCTAAGGTAGAAAGTCATTATACCCGAGCAAATACAACAAGGACCTTCATTGATGGAAGCAAATCGATTGCTGAAATTCACAGAGACTATGTTGCCAATTGCAAAGAAGAAGGTCTACCTTTTGGAAATTACACTCTCTTTCATCGCATTTTCACAAAAGAGCATAACATATCGTTCTTTACACCAAAAAAGGATCAGTGTGATACCTGCACATCCTATCATAATGCTGAAGAGATGGAGAAAGAACTGCTAAAGGAAAGCTATGAGAGTCATCAAAATGAGAAGGAACTATCAAGGAAGGAAAAGGCTATCGATAAAGCATTTCAGACTGCTCCCGTGCTTCAAAGAAAAACCAGGGATACCACACAAGAAGAAAGTTGACCTAATGGAATTATGCAAGAAAAATCTAATTCCGAAGCATCACCATCAATTCTATGAAGGTCTCTAATCTGTTGGTGAAGTGTCACACACTTTATAATGTGCTTTATGTTATTCAGGAAATAAGACGGAAAGCTTATTTCTATTACTACAAGATTTGCTTTATTTTGATATGCAGTACTGATTCTATAATAAGAAAAAAAAGTTTCACTCGACATTAAAAGTTAGGTTTCAATTAATAAAATTTGCATAGACATAGTACATTTTTATTTACGTATTTGTTTAGGAATATTTTGCCTTTTAGTGAAAAGGCTTCTTATTATAGTGAATGTACTTTATGATTTAATTCATAACTGTTTATTTTATTTCAGAGTATGGATGCCTGATAATAACAAAATTGGAATTTAATTTTGAGGTATCAAATGATTGCAATTACTTATATTACTTCTTTCTAATGATGTTTAGCGACATGATTCGCTAACTGTGATGCCATATTCATCTGTTCTATTCTGATAACCATAAATGATTGAAATAATATCTCTGTCAATTACTCCTATTTTTGTAGAAATATCGTCATAATTCTTCCTAGTACACGCTAAGGAGATCACATTTTGTGCAACAATGACATAAAACTGAATACTTTCGCAAAATTAACTATTGCATTGATACTATGAGCTCAATTTCGTGCACCTTCAGAAATATTATGAAGATGTGTTTTCTACGTTATATGAATTAAGCCAAAATGGCAGAAAGTCATTAGATATTTTTATAAATTTTCAAATATTAAAATCATCTCTCCTGTAAAAGTGCCTTTTTGAGTTATGACGTTGTTCTCGCATATGAGCGATATGTCCCAGAGTTACACTTAGGCCAAGTATATTTATACACCACGTTAGAGGATAAAAAAGGGCTTAATCGATCCTTGTAGTTAAAAAACGAACCTATTGTTAGAGGATTTTTGGGAATTAGTTTTAAATTAATCGCACCATAATGCTTGTGGATAATTTGCATAAACCGTTTTCTAAAAGAGTCATCGTGTGAAAAGGGAAATTTGGCGTCAAAATTTAATTTAGGTACTGTTGGAGGTTTTGTGACGTTAGTGAATTGTTTATTAAGAAAAATTCGAAGCTGTTTAAAAATAAAGTTTGCGGAAAGCAGTTACTCATAAGATATTCTAAGAGGAAATTAATTTCCTGATGAAAGGATTGCCAGTTCGAAGTAATGAAAAACGCCCTGTGGAGGAGAATAAAAATAGAATTAAGTTTAAAATTATAAAAACAAGAGCTGTAATAATTACATCCTAAACCAATAAACGTCTTCTTCCTAAAAACAGAAGTATTAAAAGAACCTTCACTTCTGGTGACAAGAACGTCTAAAAAAGTCAATTGATTGTTCACTTCTTTTTCCACAGTAAATTTAATGTTGTTATGCTTAGAATTGGCATATGTTAAAAAAGAGTCAATAACAAAATCATTTTTAAATAGGGCGAAGGTGTCATCAATATACCTAACATAAAAAAGCGGGTGAAACCTGAGTGGACATTCATCCAACATGCGCTCTTCCAGCGAGCACATGAAGATGTTGGCAAAAGTTGGACCCAAAGGGGAATCCATGGCTACACCGTCGGTTTGTTTAAAAAGCTTGCCATCGAAAATAAAGGCAGTGTCCCGCACTGCCAGCTCTAAAAAAGTCTTAAAAGATGTTCGACTAAAATTGTTAAAAACAGCATCTGGTTCAGGAAAAATTTACTTAAGATAATATCGATAGTTGCCTCCACAGGAACATTAGTAAAAAGCGATTCTACATCTAAACTGGCCATTTTAAGATCAGCGTCTTGTGGTACAAATTTTTTCCTTAAAAGTGTATGAATTACTAAGAGTAAAATTATTTCTAGTCAAAGGTTCCAACAGAGGTACTAGATATTTCGCCAATTTATAGTTGGGTGTATTATAAGATGCTAAAATAGGTCTCTTTTAGAAAACGGTTTATGCAAATTATCCACAAGCATTATGGTGGGATTAATTTAAAATTAATTCCCAAAAATCCTCTAACAATAGGTTCGTTTTTTAACTACAAGGATCGATTAAGCCCTTTTTTATCCTCTAACGTGGTGTATAAATATACTTGGCCTAAGTGTAACTCTAGGACATATATCGGATGCACGAGGAGGTTACTGAGGGTCAGAATCGACTCCCATCGGGGAATAAGCTTTCGTACTGATTGTAGGCTCCCCAATCCAGAACATTCTAATATCAGAGCTCATTCTAAAATCTGCAAAACTCATATTGAAAGAAATGACTTCAGCATAATAGGCCAAACAGCAAATCCTCACGAATTGCCTATACTGAGCCATTGTTTATCAAACAACTAGTCCCCAGTTAAATACCCAAACCTCCTCTACACAACTGTACCCGAGTTAACTCTGTCTATAATCATTCTGTCGTTTTCTCTCTCCACCTAAGGTTGGTTAGCGGTTTTTTTGTGTTATTTTTAGCTGTATTGTATTTGGTGAATTTTATTTTTAATTTTTTTATTTTTCTTATGATTTTTAAAGCTTTTACAGTAACTTTTTAAGTAATCTGTTCATTATTCAACAGATCCCTGATGATGTAATAGAGAAATTATTACGAAACGTTGGAAATAAAGAAATATGTTAGAGTTAACTGGTTTCCTGGTCCACCCTCACACTGATATATATATATATATATATATATATATATATATATATATATATATATATATATATATATATATATATATATATATATATATAATCTTTTAAAGAGATACGGAGTGTATAAAAAGTATTTCAAATAGCCTACGTTTAGCGATAGTTTCCAGATGATTTCTGATTTATGAGAAATGATTATACGGCACAATGTATAATTAAGGCCACCGAAAATAGATCTATCTTTCGGAGGTCTCGGTATAATGCCGTATAAGCCGCGGGCCATGAAAATTTAACCACGGCACGGTGGTGACCTATCCTATATCGTTGCCAGAAGCACGATTGTATCTAACTTTAACATTAAATAAAATATGTTCATATGTATATGCACATACCGGTGTGTATATGTATATGTGCATAGGTATAAGTATGTATGCATAAGTGTACATATATGTATTTATGTATACACATATAAACTTTGTTTCCAAACAATGTTTCCTAGAGTGGACAGGCCTCTGGAGCCACATCTGACAACATGTTACCTCGTTGACGGTCGAGGGATCACTGAGATAATGAGATTCTTGCTGATAATCTTCTAATTTGTCTTCTAACTTATCAGTCTCGGTTGCTGAGTTAATCTTATTAATATCAGGAATAGAGAACGTTCAGGTGTTTAGTGCATGTCAGGTTGTGTTAAAAGAAAGTTATAGCATTATTTGTATGTTTAATTGGTGTACACTCACACACACACACACACATATGCATATATATATATATATATATATATATATATATATATATATATATATATATATATATATATATATATATATATATGCTTAAAAAATCACAGTAGATGCACGTGAAAAAGACAGGCTGAAGTTCAGTAGTACCAAGCGCTTTCACGTTTATTGACGCATCGTCGGGGTACGAATGAGACAAAAATATGAAGAAGGTTACAAAGTAAAAAAAAAAGAACAAGAATACCAGATGGTCAGTTGTCAAAGGGTAATAAACAGAAAGTTAATCCAGGATAATCCCGGATCGAGTTGTCACAAACTGAACCTAAGACCACACAAAAAGAAATACTAAAGTTTAGGCTTACAAAATCCAAAAACATGTATAACCTTGAATACCAGATGGTTAATTGCCAGGGGTTAAACAGAAAAGGTTAATCCACGGTAAATCCGGGATCACGCGGTCAAAAACTAATCCAAATATATACTTAACCATAAGGCAAGCGACTTCTTACACATTCAAATTGCAGAAACATGTATATTAATTTTGCTTATATTTATCAACAACTTTTTTAATTATTAAAGCATCAAGTTTAAATAAAGCAAGACTTAAATTTAGAACACTTTCATTATTTGACTTAATAAAACAAGATTCGATGATATTCCTTTTAACCGTGTCATTGCACGGGACTAAAGGTCTTGCTTTACTCCAGTTAATAGGATGATCAAAATCTCTCATATGTACGAATAATGCATTCGATATTTGGCCAGTTCTCACAGAATATTGGTGTTGTTTGATTCTTTGTGAAAGTGGTTTTCCAGTTTGTCCATAATATATTTTATCACATTTTTTACAAGGAATTTCATAGATGCAGCCAGAAACATCTTTAGGAGAATTTTTTATCACTAAACTCTTAACATTAAAATTACTGAAAACAACATTTATGTTGAAAAGCTTTAAAATTCTAGGAATTTGTAAAAACCTTTCATCATACGGTAATTTGAGAATATTATGCTTACTGAATTCAAGTTTGTTATTAGTTAAATAAAATCTTTTCCTGGCTCTTTTCCATGCTACATCTACAAAGGTCCTTGGGTATTTAAGTTTCAAAGCAATATCATAAATAGTTTTGATCTCAGCATCAATGAACTGTGGGCTACAAACACGTAAAGCCCTTAAGAACATTCTATAAAAACACAGAATTTAACATTCTGATGGTAATTGGAATACTAATGAACAAAAGAGGCAATGTTAGTTGATTTTCGAAAGACTGAAAAGGTGAAATTTCTATCATGTCTATGGACAGTTACATCAAGAAAATTCAAATTACAATTTCTTTCTTCCTCTACAGTAAATTTTATAGAAGGGACTAAATTATTTAGCTTAACGAGAAATTCCTGGAGATTTTCGTGAACTGGCCAGATACAAAAAATGTCATCTACATACCTAAACCATATAACTTTTCGGGGCAAAATTCTTGGTAAGAATTTTGTCTCAAAAAATTCCATGTAAATATTGCTAAGGACAGGAGATAAGGGATTATCCATAGCCATACCAAACTTTTGTACAAAAAATTCCCCATTGAAACAAAATTTACTATCTTTGATACATAACCTTATAAGTTTTGTGAGGTTTGCTACAGTTAAGGGAATGTCATAACTTACTAATTCTTCCTCTAAAAATTCCAGTAAATCATCAACCGGCACTTTTGTAAATAAAGAGACAACATCAAAACTAACCATAGTAAAATCAAATTTCAAATTCAAACTATTCAATTTGTCTATAAAATCGACATTATTTTTTATATTAGTATTAGAAACGTTTCCTACCAATGGTGTAAGAATTTTTACAAGCCATTTAGATAAGTTATACGAAACTGAGCCTGTTGAACTAATGATTGGTCTATAGGGTTATTGATTTTGTGCGTCTTGACTAAACCGTAGAGATATGGTAGGGAGGGGCACTGAGTGGTAAACCGTTTAATTAAATGGTCGGAGCCCTTAAAAATGGATTTAATTTGTTTGCTAAAATGAGAGTTAGCTGTCTGTGTGGGATCTGACCTCAGTTTCGTATAAGTTTCACTATCATTCAATAATGCCATTATTTTATTTACGTGGTCACTTTTATTCATTATTACCACTGCATTGGACTTATCTGCCTTTGTTACTTGCAACGTTTCGTCTTTTTTAAGGTTTTTGTAGGCCTGGAGAAATCGTACGGGAACATTTGGGGAGGAAGGCTTGGCCATAGCACCATACACAATACCTTTACAAATATTGATGTCATTAGGACACAAATCATGACTAAATTTTTCCAAATAACAAAATGATTTTGAAATGTTAACATAGTCTAGGTTATCGTCAGAAACACCAAAACTTTAGGATATCGATTAAGTTTTGGTGTTTTTGACGGTTATTTGGAAAAATTTAGCAATGATTTGTGTCCTGATGACATCAATATTTGTAAAGGTATTGTGTATGGAGCTATGGCCAAGCCTTCCTCCCCAAATGTTCCCGTGCGATTTCTCCAGGCCTACAAAAACCTTAAAAAAGACGAAACATTGCAAGTAACAAAGGCAGATAAGTCCAATGCAGTGGTAATAATGAATAAAAGTGACTACGTAAATAAAATAATGGCATTATTGAATGATAGTGAAACTTATACGAAACTGAGGTCAGATCCCACACACACAGCTAACTCTCATTTTAGCATACAAATTAAATCAATTTTTAAGGGCTCTGACCATTTAATTAAACAGTTTACCACTCAGTGCCCCTCCCTACCATATCTCTACGGTTTAGTCAAGACGCACAAAATCAATAACCCTATAGACCAATCATTAGTTCAACAGGCTCAGTTTCGTATAACTTATCTATATGGCTTGTAAAAATTCTTACACCATTGGTAGGAAACATTTCTAATACGAATATAAAAAATAATGTCGATTTTATAGACAAATTGAATAGTTTGAATTTGAAAATTGATTTTACTGTGGTTAGTTTTGATGTTGTCTCTTTATTTACAAAAGTGCCGGTTGATGATTTACTGGAATTTTTAGAGGAAGAATTAGTAAGTTATGACATTCCCTTAACTGTAGCAAACCTCACAAAACTTATAAGGTTATGTATCAAAGATAGTAAATTTTGTTTCAATGGGGAATTTTTTGTACAAAAGTTTGGTATGGCTATGGGTAATCCCTTATCTCCTGTCCTTAGCAATATTTACATGGAATTTTTTGAGACAAAATTCTTATCAAGAATTTTGCCCTGAAAAGTTATATATAGTTTAGGTATGTAGATGACATTTTTGTATCTGGCCAGTTCACGAAAATCTCCAGGAATTTCTCGTTAAGCTAAATAATTTAGTCCCTTCTATAAAATTTACTGTAGAGGAAGAAAGAAATTGTAATTTGAAT
The DNA here is from genome assembly GCF_040412425.1 of Macrobrachium rosenbergii. Lineage (NCBI taxonomy): Eukaryota > Metazoa > Arthropoda > Malacostraca > Decapoda > Palaemonidae > Macrobrachium > Macrobrachium rosenbergii. The sequence goes on from NC_089797.1 coordinate 3,727,867, forward strand.
TTTCTTGATGTAACTGTCCATAGACATGATAGAAATTTCACCTTTTCAGTCTTTCGAAAATCAACTAACATTGCCTCTTTTGTTCATTATTATTCCAATTACCATCAGAATGTTAAATTCTATTTTTTATAGAATGTTCTTAAGGGCTTTACGTGTTTGTAGCCCGCAGTTCATTGATGCTGAGATCAAAACTATTTATGATATTGCTTTGAAACTTAAATACCCAAGGACCTTTGTAGATGTAGCATGGAAAAAGAGCCAAGAAAAAGATTTTATTTAACTAATAACAAACTTGAATTCAGTAAGCATAATATTCTCAAATTACCGTATGATGAAAGGTTTTACAAATTCCTAGAATTTTAAAGCTTTTCAACATAAATGTTGTTTTCAGTAATTTTAATGTTAAGAGTTTAGTGATAAAAATTCTCCTAAAGATGTTTCTGGCTGCATCTATGAAATTCCTTGTAAAAATGTGATAAAATATATTATGGACAAACTGGAAAACCACTTTCACAAAGAATCAAACAACACCAATATTCTGTGAGAACTGGCCAAATATCGAATGCATTATTCGTACATATGAGAGATTTTGATCATCCTATTAACTGAGTAAAGCAAGACCTTTAGTCCCGTGCAATGACACGGTTAAAAGGAATATCATCGAAACTTGTTTTATTAAGTCAAATAATGAAAGTGTTCTAAATTTGAGTCTTGGTTTATTTAAACTTGATGCTTTAATAATTAAAAAGTTGTTGATAAATATAAGCAAAATTAATATACATGTTTCTGCAATTTGAATGTGTAAGAAGTCGCTTGCCTTATGGTTAAGTATATATTTGGATTAGTTTTTGACCGCGTGATCCCGGATTTACCGTGGATTAACCTTTCTGTTTAACCCTGGCAATTAATAATCTGGTATTCAAGGTTATACATGTTTTTGGATTTTGTAAGCCTAAATTTTAGTAATTCTTTTTGTGTGGTCTAAGGTTCAGTTTGTGACAACTCGATCCGGGATTATCCTGGATTAACTTACTGTTTATTACCCTTTGATAACTGGCCATCTAGTATTCTTGTTCTTTTTTGTTTACTTTGTAACCTTCTTCATATTTTCGTCTCATTCGTACCCCGACGATGCGTCAATAAACGTGAAAGCGCTTGATACTACTGAACTTCAGCCTGTCTTTTTCCTGTGGATTCGCTTATATATTATATATATATATATATATATATATATATATATATATATATATATATATATATATATATATATATATATATATATATATATATATATATATATATATATATATATATATATCACCTTTAACGATCGCAAGCGATCTCACCTAGGGCATCCTCGCCAACAGAGCTTCGTTGAATGGGGTTTATTTTTGCCAGGGGTGGACCCTTCCCCATTCTCAGCTCCATCGGCTAGCCAAGAGATGCAATCCTCAGTTTATATGACCCTACATCAGTGACGAACTTCGTTGGAAACGTCTGGTTCCTTGATGACATCCGCAATCCAGTCAGTCCTCTGCTACAGACAGGAAACTTTCGATCTCCAAATCCCACGACGGTGAAATACAGCGACTCCTTCGATGTCTTGGTGCCCCCCTGCCGTACTGGGATCAAATATTTTGCATATATAAAAGGCATTGAACTTACGGGTTTTACGCCGCGCCAGAGGTTGCCACTAGAGTATATGCAAGAATTTGATCCAGTATGCACTGCATAACCCATATTTTGCATATATAAAAGGCATTAAACTTACGGGTTCTTACGCCGCGCCAGAGGTTGCCACTGGAGTATATGCAAAAATGGGATCCAATATGCAATGCATAACCCATATTTTGCATATATAAAAGGCATTAAACTTACGGGTTTTACGCCGCGCCAGAGGTTGCCACTAGAGTATATGCAAAAATGGGATCCCATATGCACTGCATAACCCATATTTTGCATATATAAAAGGCATTAAACTTACGGGTTTTACACCGCGCCAGAGGTTGCCACTAGAGTATATGCAAAAATGGGATCCAATATGCAATGCATAGCCCAGTTCACATATGAAGTGGGCATGAAACTTACGGGTTCTTACGCCGCGCCAGTGGTTGCCTTCCTAGCATATGTGAGTGGGCATTGATACCCCATCCAGAGGGGTATGTGGCAGGAGAGTCCAATCTTCGGGCACTTACCACTAGCAAACCAGCCGTCTTCCTAAAATTGCGGAGTCCTTAAGTGACAGAGTTGATCTTGTAGAGATTTTTTACCATTTTAGCGTCTTGCTCCAGTCTTCGGAGTCTCGCTGCAGTTTCAATCCTCATTGCCTTATGTACTTCTTCTGTACTTAGGGTCTTCTTGATTGCTTGAGGTTTAGCCAGGGCTTTTGCGCATCTCTTGGTAGCAGCGGAAGGTTGCTTCTGTGCCCTGATTTGGCGAAGCTCTTCCTCGATGCTGTCTATCTGTCGGTAGAGGGCTTTGCAGTTGACCTGAGGTTTCCTCAGGCATCGAGTTTTACCCAAAGCCTTTTTCTTTTCATCTTTCTTTCCTGAGGCAGACTGTTCTTCCTTCACTGTTCCATTTGTCTCTTCTTCTTTAAGCATTTTCACTTGACTTTCCAAGGATCTGATCTTCTGATCCTTTGCGAAGTTGTCTTCGTGGAGTCTTTCAATTTCAACTGTTGCTTCCAGTTTTTCAAACTCCATCGTCTCTAGTTCCTCTTTCATCTCAGCCAGTTCGAATTCCAGCTGGATTTTTCGCCTCGTCATTTCGTTCAAATTTCTATTCGTCTTCTCTGCTTCAGCACTTTTCGTTTCGTTCAACAGACCGACGACCAAATTTTTGCTTCTGGGAGCATTCATTCTCCAGTCGGAGAATCTCCTATCCTTCTGGAAGTTCTGTTCTTCCAGCTTTCCTACCTCCTTCTGTGCCTCTACCATTTCCTTCTTGCATTGTTCGAGCTGTTTCAAATTTTCGTCAGCTCTCTGAGAAACAGTGTTGAGAATTTCTAATTTTTCTATTAAATCGTTTATCCTCAAGTCTTTGTCGTCATTTTCCTTCTGCAGATTTTCAAAGTGGTTCTGCTTCATTTGTTCTCTCGTCGGAGACTTTCTAAGTTCTCGTTCAGCTTGTGTAATTGGATGCGGGTCCTGTCTCTGTCACTTTCCATTTCCTTCAAATTTTGGTACAACGTCTCCTTTTCCATCTCGAGAACTACTGCCGTACTTTCTAAAATAATTATCTTCGAGTCTTTATCTTCGTTTTCCTTTGTGAGCCTCTGAGTATCTTTCTCCTTGAGCGCTATTTCTTTTCGAAGACTTTCCATTTCAGCTGGCAATGAGCAGATTTGTTTCTCCTTTTCTTGAAGGAGTCGTTCCAGGTCTGTTATGTTTCTTTCCACGAGTAGTCTTCCTTCAGCCAGCCTGTCTACTTTCTCATTCAGTTCTTTTATCATTCGAGCCTTCGCTGTGTTCTCTTCCTCAAGCCTCGAGATGTTTGCATTTTTCTTAATTGCGTCGTCCGAATCGTCGACTTCTTCATAGTCTGAATTGTCGTCTTCACAATCTAAATCATCGTCGTCTTCGTAATCCGGGTCATCATCTTCTAAACAATCTGAGGAGTCGTCTTCTAAACAATCTGAGGAGTCGTCTTCTAAACAATCTGAGGAGTCGTCTACCATATCGTGGTCCTTGTCAGTTCGAGAATCCTCCGGACGCCCAGAGTCGTCCAGAGCCATGAAATACGTAAAGAATTTAACAATGTCCATGCACATTTCACGAAGTATAAATACTTCGATGAAGAGCATAACAAGACTGATATAAAACGTAACCCCGCGGGGGAATTGAACCCCGGAGCCAAAGCACTGTTCGAGCACGAAAGTAAGCAAGCTTGTGAACAACATCTTTTGTCAAGTACAGATTAACACTCTTCGCTCTATCCCTAGATTTCAAAACCGACAGGTGGCGGTGTCAGGATTCAGGGGAATTTTGTGTCTCGAGTAAGCTGCTACTTCTATCTTCAGGGATTCTTGGGGATTCCCTGGGGAGCTAGTTATGTCAGTGAGTGATCGTATTTTGAATAATCCTTCTTCCCTCTATAATTTATATATATATATATATATATATATATATATATATATATATATATATATGTATGTATATATATATACATATAATTAGAGAGGAAGAAGAATTATTCAAAATATATGACCACTCACTGAACAAAACCAGCTTCTCCAGGGAATCTCCAAAGAATCCCCCGAAGACAGAAGGAGCAGCTTCCTCGGAGACATAAAACGGCACCAGAATCCTGACACGCCACCTGTATAATATATATATATATATATATATATATATATATATATATATATATATATATATATATATATATATATATATTACTAAAGGACCTCATTCAAATTGGATGGTATCTAATGGAGTTTTTATTCAGAAAAAGTTACAAGCTTTCTTGGACAGACAGTCCATTATCAAGTATCATAAAAGGTACGGATGCTTGATAATGTGGACTGTTTGTCCAAGAAAGCTTGTAATTTTTTCTGATATAAATACTCCGTTAGATACCATCCATTGAATGAGGTCCTTTAGTAATTCTACTAATGTACAGAACAATTTCATACGTAATAAAGTTAATATATATATATATATATATATATATATATATATATATATATATATATATATATATATATATATATATATATATATATATATATATATATATATATATATATATATATATATATATATACATACTGTAATGATGGAAATCCTTCTTTTGAATTAATGACAGTACCCTTCATAATTGGTGGACTGGAAAAACGAATTGGTTTTCATCTTATCAATAAGTTGATTTAACCACTCGAAACTGCGATTGTCTATGATCGAGTGTGCGTACGTAAGTGCGTAAGTTTAACCAAGTGCGTAGTTGCGTAAGCTCAAGTCGCACTGTTCAAGACAGGGGAAAGGGATGTAGTTCCCCTTATTTTCATTTGAAATGCCATATTTCTCCCTTGTAAAAGGAATGCACATATCTTAGTTTATGTTGTACATGTTGCCATAACACTTAATAGTGTTCTTGTGTATCTTTGCCTTAATGTAACAGCAAATTACCGAGAGTTGTTATGGTAATGTTACGTAAGTTGCAACATGATGAGCTTGCACGTGGTTGCAGTGCCACCAACCGTAGGCTAAGATGTGTGATATTCTTCCATAATTTTATGAATATATATCAATTCTTGACTTCAATTACACCTCTTATGCATGAAAAGCCAGGCTAACTGTGACGTCAAGTACCAGTCCAAGCTAAGAGTAGCCCCGGGGGTTTATTAACCTAGGCCGGTGTGTTACACTTGTTTAGCCTGTTCCCAGGATTGAGTCGATATGTGTAGGCTAGTCTGAGTTAATTGTCCTAAAATGAATGTAAGCCAGGACAATTGACATATAAAGCCACGAGTAGTATCAATAAGTATGACGTAGGGTGAAGTAAACATGACAATACATCTTTTAAAGAGATACGGAGTGTATATAAAAAGTATTTCAAATACCGATTAGCGATAGTTTCCAGATGATTTCCTGACTTATGAGAAAGGATTATACGGCACAATGTATAATTAAGGCCGCCGAAAATAGATCTATCTTTCGGAGGTCTCGGTATAATGCCGTATGAGCCGCGGGCCATGAAAATTTAACCACGGCACGGTGGTGACCTATCCTATATCGTTGCCAGAAGCACGATTATGTCTAACTTTAGCATTAAATAAAATTGTCATTTTGGTTTTCTTTGAATAAAGCACAGAGAAAACGTTAAATATTTTAATGGTAAACAAATTTATATAATTTTTCTTTCGTGGTTAGAGGTATCTTCATTTTAATTTTGTTTTATATACTGTTGTTTAACTACCTAAACATTTGTCGTTTCATTAGATATTACCTTACTTTTTATAATTGTATAGGCTTTTAAAGGGTATTAAACAGCATTTAAGTAATATGTGAAAGAAATTAGTGCATTACACTTTCTGATTCCACGGGCTTAAGCTTCAGTGCATTCTTTAAAGGACACCTGTGACCTTTATTCTCATTATCCAGAAAACTCTAGTGAAATTTTTTGGAAGCAAAATGTGCCAAAAAATCTGTATTCCTAAGAAGGAAGCTTTAGTTATATATTTAAACCATTTTTATTTGAGAAGGTGACATTTTAGATATTTAAACGTATTTCTCGCCTAAAGAAGCTTAAAAACTTCTGTCGAATCTAAAGGTAACTTAAACCGTTAAGAAATCTTTGTAATGAACTTTAAGAACAGGAATGAGTCAGCTAACAAATTCTATATTAAAGAAACTGAAAAAAAGTAATAAGCAAAAATGAGTTAACAATACCGTATTATTTTGCAGAATTTAGGGCAAAGGCCAAGCGCTGGGACCTATGTGGTCATTCAGCACTGAAGGGAAAATTGACAGTAAGAATGTTTGAAAGGTGACAACGAATACGCCTTTACATTCCCATCAACAAAACATATCCATCGCATAACTTTATATCTTGCATTACGTTTTGAATAGTAAGTCAGTCATATGATGGGTATTATTCTACGTTAGACCATTATTGGGTTTTGGATTTGCAAATGTAATTTTTCCTGTTTTTAACTTTTAATGTGAGCGTTTCTGACAGTTTCTTTAGCACGTCATCATTAGAAACAGTGGACCCAATCCTTACATCTCTCACCGTTGGAAAGTGTTTTTTTTTTTTGGGGGTTGGGTTTGGGTGGGACAAAACGAGTGAAATACATGGACCTTAATCCCATTACCATTCAGATTAAGCTAAGTTTATGGCAAGTTTTCAAACTGATATCGTACTGTAGGGTAAAGACTCCATACCCTAGGTTGGGTTAAGTTAGGTATGGTTGGTTAGGTCATATGCTAACCAAACGAATGTCAGAAACGTTCAGAGCACACATTAAAACATTTTTAAGTCCAAAATGCGAAAGCCAGACGGTTTAAAGTGAAATTTTATCGATGTGATATTTTTTACTCCAAGGAGGAGCAAGCCACTCAGAACACTTCCTTGTGGGATGCCATTACATATTCATATATGGCTGAATAATAAATTTCGAATACGATCTTATAAATTACATTGTGAGGAAGTGAAAGTCTTTTCTGTGACCCATATTAGGTTGGAATGATTATATCATTTGTTTTCAAGTTTTATGGTTATTTAACCATGGTTTTTTCTTTTCATCACTCCATAGACAGCTTATTAAAGATTTTGGTCTATAGTTTGATGGATTTACGTATTTATGAAAATAGGGCTGCAAAGCCAAGCACTGGGGAACTTTTTATCAATTCAGCACTCAAGGCAGTGAAAGGAACCCGTTGGAATGGTTGGTCAGTAAAATGGAAGAAAGGAAGCAAGAATGGAGGTAAATTGAAAGGCTAAAATGTGGCTGTAACTAGGACCCGAAGGAATGCCCGTGTAGTGTGGTAGTGCCATCAGTGCACCTCTTGCGATGCATTGTAGGCACTGCTTAAGGTCCTTTACAGCATCCCTTTGGCCCCTACCTGCAACCCCTTTCATTCCTTTTACTGTACCTCTGTTCATGTTCTCTTTCTTCTGTCTTACTTTCCATCCTCAAACACTTTCTAAAACATTTTCGCTCCCAATTTCCCTTTCAGCACTGAATGACCTTATAGGTCCCAGTGCTTGACCATTGGCCTAAGTTTTTTATTCCATTCCATTCCAAAGGAACACTGAAGACGACCATATTTAATGCCTGCAGTATACCACATGAAGTGGACTGGCAACAGTGCTACAGGGAGTTTTGATATGATTATGAGGATCTTTGCCCAGTTGATGGCATCTGGCCCCTATTACTGCCAGGAACATCTAATATTTCTAATGGATGACATACTACCCAAAGTGTTGGACATATGGACACTATATCAGTGAATAATCAGATATTAATCTTTGTAATTCATTCAAAGAATTGTGTTTGAATTATGCTTACATTCCACTGGATGATATATACCAGTAGATTGAAAAATTTATGCAAGATGTGTCAGGTTATTCAACTGCTTTGCTTGTATTCTTTTTTATTTTTTATTGAATATTTTTAACTGCTTTTTTTGTATTATAGGTTTCTAGTTTGCCTTTCATTTGTTCTGTTATAAATTTGGTAATTACGTTGAAGGAATTACACTCTTAAATTTTTATTTATTGGTTCATCTTCATTTTCATTTTTCGGGGGGTTGGGATAAAACTACTGTACCTTGAATGCTGCAGTTATGCAGTGTTTTGTAATGATATTTGCATTCTTAATTTGTAATTTAACATTTTTGTCATCTTGAATGTTGAATTATGGTGGTTTTCTTTTGATGGCCAGCCCACTGACAGGTAATATATATTTCTGTTTTGAGAACCAGGAGTCTGAAGAAATACAATTCAGAGTCAGTATGAACCAAGTTTATGTCTAGAATTTACTATTTTCATATTTTCACATTTTCATGATCATAAGCCTTTAAGTTAGTTATGTGACTAAATTAATCGGTTTTTTTCCTTCACAGGACATGTTACCAAATTTGTCTAGGTAATTCCCCATGCCAACATTTAATGGACAGAGGTAGCTTTTCCTAAAGGGCCATCTTTGGGCTTAAACCTAGACATGTGCAGTGCTCCTTTTACTATCCTTGAGAGTCATTTAGTCATCTGCCTATCAAGATCAGACCCAGCTCTTGGAACAGAACCTGAGATGAGACTTTGTCTTCACTCAACATCACTGTCTTCTTGAATCAGGTAAGGAGGCTTGCTTTCTGACCTCATTATCCTTCATGTTTGTCTTTTTATAAGTTAATCCTGATAAGCAAGGAGGGAATAAAAGAAGCAGATAAAGCTAAAAAAAAATACTTAATTTAGTTTAGAGCTTCCGTTTAGGACCAAGTTTTGAGTTGGCTCCAATCCCCCCAACCAACAGTAAGGCACTAGGATTCTGGGAAAACAATACAGTAGGACATCACTGGGTGGAAAGTGGTACCTCATTGCTATTTTTTACACCACACAAGCCCACAGCAAATGCTTGAGTCCTAAGGGGGACATCACATGTTGTGCTGAAACACTCTTGTCATTACACTTAATATTAATAACTCTGTTTATTTTTTTCAACATGTTTGTGGTGTATGCATACTGAAAATATGGAATACTGGATCTCTTAAGATTAAAACAACAGATTTTTAAAAGTAATTTTTTTTTTACTAGTATACAAATCAAGGCCTTTCAGGTGGAGAATATTTTTCAAGAGTAGCTGAACGGTTGAATGAAACAGTTAAGTTAGCCATACACTGTATTGGCACAGTGAGAGAGTGTGAGTTCAAAGAAAGTGCCCAGCAAGAACCACCTTAGTCCATCTTTCATAGGGAAGGCCAAGCAGGGTGGTAGAGATGGGATATGCCATACCTTAGAAGGCATTGGTTTGTATACATGAGGAAAAATACAAATTACTTTGGAAAATTTGGTATTTTGTTCCTACAGAGATGCAAACCATCACCTTTTAAGTGGAGATTTACTTCTTGGGTGGGTGGTGTCCTAAAAGTAGCTTAAGACATTCCACCTATTGGAAAATGTTCTTGAGATAGGGTCCATAAGGAACATTGTTTACACAAAAAACTTTACAAGTCTGTTGAAAAGCAGACCAAAGAAGTAAAAGTTCTGGATAGATAGGAACTACAAAAAAAGGGAGGAAATTTCTGCTGAACCGCATCACTCCCCACAGGTAGTGACGTGTCAGTAGGCAGCACACCCTGACAATTTTATTGATTATAACTGGATCCAGAAAGCAAGAGGATCCAAGTAGCTATTGCAGAGTAATGAGTCAGGTTAGCTCTGTCATGTCACCTGACCCCCTTATACAGGGAGGTGACTGAAGGAGACTCATTTTAGGCTAAGTAGAACTGGTTTCTCATTAGGTACTCACCAGAACTTTACTGATATTCAGTATGTACTTCAACCTAGTTAATGCTCCAGAAGGAAAGGGAAGGAACCACATACCACATACCCATTTCCAAAATGAAATCGGTGCTCTACTTGGACAAGGTATTTTTCCGGCCAAAAGGAGCTCAAGTTATTACACAACCTGTTGAGCAGCCACCACGCATCCCAGTTCTTATGGAAACCCAGTTTTGTGATTGGTGTCATCAACGGGGTTTCTCTCCAGTCAGACTACTATTCAACAAGTAGCAGACTGCCTCGTCCTCCCCTGTAGGGAGAAGCTACCCTGTGTGTCAGCCATCAAGGGCTATGGAGCTGCTCTAGGATTAGTTCTGCGTTAGAAAGGTGTATACTTTTCCGCCTCATGGGAAATCTCTATGCTCTTAAAAGTTTTGAACAGTCCTGTTCCCTGAGAGATTTTAAGCCTCCTAATTGGGTTTTGACCCTGGTATTTAGCAGCCTCAATCGTACTCCGTATGAACCCTTAACTGGGTTCGTTAGACAGAAATTTAACCCTCAAAATGGTCTTCTTACTGGCCTTGGCTTCATCAAAGTCAGTAGGTGAGCTTCATGGACTCTTTTAATGTTAAACACTTGAGTGGTTGGAGGTCTGTAACCTTCGAATTTGTCCCGGAATTCGTAGCTGATGCTGAAAATCCCTTGGTTCACGATGACAGAATGTCTGGCTGTTGAGTAATCCTTCGCATAACAGATCAGAGGCATACAACTTCCTGTGCTCTAACAATTGGCCAGGAAATGAGTCCAGGTGGGCCGAACCACCAGCCAGCTCTAAAGCTTATTTTATTCTCCCATCAAGAGTAAGTTTCCTTTTATGTTAAGACCAAGGGTTTGTTCTGTATATGAAGAAATGACAAATTTTAAATCCATTTGTATTTTTCATAACAGCAAACCTCAAGCCACCCCTCATATAGTTACCTGGGCTGGAAGAAAACTGAAGCATCACGACATCTGCTAGGGGGAAACAAGGTTGGGCTCTTCCCACCTCTTTCCCCATTGGCTCTCTCTCGTTGCCACCAAAACCTTGTACTGTACTTTTAATAACTGGAATCCAGCTAGGCGCAGAGAAGACCTCAGGTTTGTGAGTTTTGAAAATAGAAATTGATTTAAAATTTGTCATTGTGAGAAGCATATACACAATATTGCTTCCTCTATTTCTCAAAAAGTTGGTGTCATGTGGAAATGCTTTAGAATGTTTTGGGCTGCAGCTATTATATTTGAGAGTTTTAAAACTTTCTTCTTTCTTGTTTGGAGTACTGTTCTCCAACTGGGTCCTTTGGTGACATTTTCATTTCAAACTCTTGGATAGAGGTGTGTGCCATCAGTTAGGTTTATTTTGCAAACTCGTAATGTTGACTTTGGCACAGATGTCAAGTGAGTTCATTATGTTGGTTGCATAAAAGGTACTACTATGATTAACATCCCTTGCACTGACCTGGCTGTTTTTCCTTGTAATACTACTAAGGCCTCTGCTGCAAACAGTGTGTTGTTTGCTAGCATTAGGCTTAATACTACTGTACTCAGTTTGCTTGGAGTTATGTCTTGGCTACAACTAAAATGTAGGAATAGTTCGTCTGTGGCAGTTGTGGAATCTTCTGATGTCCAAATGTTTTATGCAAGGACAAATGCATTCCCACTCTCTGCTGACATCTCCTGAGTATCAGGTGTATTGGTTTTATTGTAGATTCCTTCATATTTATTTATCAATTACCTTTTTCTATGACTTTCTCTCTGCATGCTGATTTCTCTTTGGAGCCCTCTTGGGTTTATATTAAGTTGACTCTGTCCATAATGGTTTTCAGCTGAAGATTAAAGAAAGAAAGGAACAGCTACTTTAGCATTCCTCCTTTCCACCAGGCTGTCAAGGAAAGTAGAGGATGGGCAGACTGCCCAAGACATCAATTTAAGCCAGATTATCCAAAGATAATAAATTGGTACCTTTATCATAGGGAGATGACGATGTAGAAGGGACATCTACATCAAAGACAACAATACAAGACAAAAAATGGCAAACTTTCTTGGTTGGAGGGGGTGTTAGTTCAGACTTGCAAGGAGCACTTTTGGGAGGTGGTAAGGGAAGGAAAGAAAGGGCACCACCTCATCCACTGACTTCACCAATTAAGAAGGCAAATGCAACTGGTCCTTCCTTTTCCTCCTCCTCAACCTTTCCCCTCCGAGCAGAAGCCCAGTCTGCATGTTCCTCACATGGCAAGGAATGGACGTAGACTTTGCTTCAATAATGTGAACAATACAGCACTTGTGTGGGTTTATGTTGCTCTCTTATTCTCCACAACTGAGAAAAACTCAGTAAAAAAAAAATACAAATAAAAACAAAGAAACAAAGGTGCAGTATGTCCATTCAGCTGTTCCTTTGTCAAAAGATCAACTGCGGTGGTTCTTACCACGTGTATCTTTGTACCCATGTTGTCCCTTTGTAGTACCTTGTGTGGGCTAACCTTGTAGCCATGGCCATTCAGCCATTCTTCTACGAACGAAAGATATTCTCACTTGAAAGGCATCAGTTTGTATTCCTGTTGGACAACACTATCTTGTATTCCGGTGGGACAACACTATCTTGATTATCCTTTCATTCTAATAGTTCACTTCTATCATCACTTTCATATTTTGCAATCAATTTCGTAGACTATTGTTACATATTGACAAGAATATACACTTGTCCATATAACTAAGGAATGTTTTAACTCCAATATGTATCCAGCACCTCATAGTCCTGCCAGTTATTGTTCCATTTACTAGGTTCACTTTTACCAACCATCCTACACTGTAGGCTGTATTTTTACAAGGATACTTTTTTACTTTTTACCCACTTAGGTTTCCAAATTACCTAACTGCTGAACTCCATCTGCCCATTTAGCAGGGTAAAATGAAACGCCACCAGTTATTTTCAATGACAATCTTTAAATTCCCAAGATACAGTTTGGAATATACAAAATAAAAAAAATTGTGACCATCCTGCTTGATCATTTATATACAAAACAATCTTATCAAAACATACACAACTTGTTAAAAAAATGAATACAGCTCCAGACACGAACACAACAGAGGTAAAGAGAGACAATTGACAGAGACAACTGAAATCCCAATGCTTAACAAGAACTTTATCTCATATAAATATAAATGCACAGAAAGCATTCTAGGAGTGAGCCAGCCTGGGTAGTAAATGGTTACCTGGACAGACACTATACACAGGACACTTACTTAAACATTATTCTTTGTAATTGGAAGGACATCTCCCATCCCCCCCTCCAACAACTAATGCAATGGTGCATATTCTGCCTAATAATGTATTTTATTTAATCACAGAACAAGTGGCAGTGCAAACTGTTGCACCAATATAAATTCCCACAAGGAGAAATGACCACACGTCAGTGACTCGAGGGTCTACTTCGGCATTAGTTTTGCAAACACCTGCAAGTATCACGCCACTATGCAGCCTTGGGTGAACTGACAGTATGGATATGCTCATCTTGCTCTCAGAGGAATCAGTGTGTGCTAAGGTAAAGCAGTACTTTTTTTTTCTCCAGATGACAGGTGTGGTTTCCCTTCTTAATTATATCACTTGTGGTCTGAGGGTAAACCATTAAAAGTACACACAATACAAATATTTTCCAATAAAGTTACCCCATGTGATGCTTCCCAACATACACAATGATTACAGCTCTGCAGTGACTATAATCAAGAATTTTTTTAAGTTCCATTACAACAGAACATGAGAAAGATGGTACAATCAATTTTACACTTAGGTTCCAACATCACCACTGTGAATAACCAAGATTATTTGGTTACTGTACATGTTCTTCTAAACTCTCAATCTTCTGATCTGCTGTTGAAGGCTAGGCACTTGATGTTTAAGAAAAACCACAGAAACTCCTGGCACTAACTCTGTAACTATTTACACATCACCGTTGAGCACACACACTACTGTTATTTCACATGGGAACCTGAATGCTTTACCTACCATTAATAACTGTCCTTCTGACATGCACGGTGAACGACGAATTTCAAACGATGTGGTACGTGACAAATATATCTAGCCATAAACAACAAAAATTTTACGAAATGTTTACATGCCACTCAAAAGCAACTGACAATCTTCATACAGATTCATCATTAACGAAATCTCGCTGTTCTATCGGTTTCAGTCCCTGATTCTAAAATAAAAAGAATTCTCTCCTTCCTGTAATTTGGCCACAGTCAATGATATGACTCCACATTTTTCTGGATATCACATATGTAGTTTGGCACAGTTCCAAATGTCAACATACTTCTCCAACAGAAGCAATGAAAGATATAGTGAACATAATTATACAGGAACTAGTATATAAGAACACTTAAAAATAACGTTGAGCATTTTTCGGCACAACTTAACCAAATACGAAAAATAAGAGAATAACTTCCATGAATGATTATGGCTAGAACTCTGGAGAACACTTTACTTATGCAGTTCCAAAATCTACTCAGAAAATCGTACAATAATTCAATACGGTACGCTCTACTTGTTCTTCCTTTTTCACAAAGTCGCAAGATACAAAATAGATAACGGCAGCAATGCTTTTATTGAGAGAGTTTTAAATGCTTATAAAATACATAAATCTACACTTACGAATAGTGCCCAACAGTAAATACAGTACTTCAGTTTACATTAAAAAAAACATTTATCCCTCAAATTCTCACATTTGCACAGGCAACTTCCTAATTTTGTGAAAAAATCTCCAACTTTTGCAATATTTTCTATTAATATAAAAAAACTACAGGTGAGAGGCACTTGCTTCAAAAAATTTAATCTCAACTTTCAAACGGCTTTTTGATCGGAACTATTAAAAATAAAGTTTCATAAGTGTCAACTTGTGCAAAATTGGTAACCTCCAACAACTAAAGAAACTGAACTTTACCGTAAAGTTGTGCTACAAGTCAAATAACAAAAAGTATAAGGTAATAAAAATATGAGGGTGGTGTTTACACACTTGTATGGAACAGCAGAGCTCGTCTGATCACAAGAGCCAAGTGAGATCCTAACTGCCCTTGTAGTTTATCATCATTCAATGAACTGTATTAAGAGAACATATAACTGAACTGTGGAATATTCAACCTCTGTATTTCAATTTCTCATCACAAAAATGGTAATTACAATCGGTTACAAAAACAATTCCAAATGATATAAAAAAAAAGAGACCTAATTTTACCTAAAAAATCAGGCAAAATGAGTCAGGTCATTTTCACAATACTACTACTTACTTCATATCATACGCATCATTTCTGTAGGCCACTACAAAATAACAAATGACTGTAAGAACAAAAATAACATCAGTGTCATGGACCAAACAGGTAAAAATATTCTACACTGCATAACATGAAGTTGTACTCCTCACTATGTGGTCTTTATGGCACTACTAAACTGGAGACGCACAAATGCCTTACATATTGACTGATTTGAGAATAACTTCTGAAATAATACTCAGATAACACTGCTGAGTAAAATATATAAATACGAATACTGAAATGTATAAAGAATCAGGAATCAAAACTGCTCAGAGAATTGGGTATCTGTTTGAGCTCTAATAGTCCATGTAAAGAGTACAACTACGAGATGAAATGCTTCTGTAATAACTTTTCTCACTACCAGAACATAATACCTAACTTATTACCTATTGTTCCTCATCATCTTAAACAATACTGACTGCATAAGCAACTCCATTTCTCCAGCTTACAAAAATGAGCAAATTATTATACACGACACTGCATCATCACAGTTGAGCCCCTCAAAACCTATGGATTCCTCCAGTGAGCTGAACAAAAGCCTGCTAAGCAAGCTTTGCTTTTCCGTGAGCCCATTCATCTGACATCAATATCCGTAATATAAAAATATCACTTCTTTATTTCCTTATTTGAATGTATTCCAGAAACCTTCATCAGTTCTAGTGCATTGTTGTGAGCTGATGTTTCTCTGGGACTGCAGACGATTCCTCATCTGGAGGGTAGCAGGGTCTGCGGCAGAAGCACTGGTAAAAGGCTTTGAGAACCGACTTCCTGTATGCAAACACTGCGAAGATCACCACAGACTCTAAAATTACGTACCCCCACAAACTGTTGAAAAAGAGGAATGAGAAGTTAAACGAGCTTCCAGCACCATATGGAAAATTCAGGTAAGCTGAATGATCAAAACTCATTTTTCAAATTATAATAAACTGAAATATTCAACTGGAAACTTTTCTAAACCATAATTGTAGCAGTGCAAAAGTAACACTTCAATTTAATGGACTGTATAACATCATCATTTTTTACTTGGCTACCATTTTGTATGTCATGCATTTTTAAATAAATCTCTTGTAATTCAAAGCTAAGTGCAAAGTTCTGGTTAATTTAAATTAGGAACTAAATGGAATTGTTGTTAGCTCTACAATATCTAATGGATTCTGCTCCTGACTAGACAGCTTCTGATAAGTTGAGGTGCTACTTAAAAAAATTTTTTTATGTCAAAAGTAGCTTCTGATGAAATAAAGAAGGTTTTTAAACCAAATATATACAGTATAAGGAAAACTAACAGAAGATTATATCCTGCAGAGAATTATGGCACATGAGCAACATCAAATAACATCACTAGAAGGGAACAAGATGAGATTTCTAATATCATTGAATCTTCTAGAAAGTTATGTACATGTGGCAAAGCCTCAGCCTATGTAACCACACTTGCACTGAGAAACCAAGGGACTTCATAAGCCACAAGGGGACAACGTATAGCTAAATATGTGTAATGTAAGTATAACTTAAAGCAAATTCTCACAAACATGTATTCCAAAGTGAATTTTTTTTTACCACTTTTATCCGAGTAGTCTTATACCACAGAAAACAAAACCAGTACAAGACTCTTAAACAAGAAGGTTGAAATAAATTTTGTATGACCATTATTCTTATTGTAATGAAGTGCATTAGCAGGAAAGGTAAAAATTCATCTTTAATTCTAGTATCAATTTTTGTAAAATTGTTCTGACTGGGAGATGAGGGGAAATTGATGTTTTAAGCTTTTTTTGTATTATATAATAAACCTTCCAAGATAATTTTTTAAAACATCAAACTAGTGTTCTCTTACAAACCCATCTTTCTTAAAATTTTACTTCACTTCACTGTCCCTAAACTCTGTCCTTTGTTTAAACTGTCCCCAAACTCAGTCCTTTGTTTAAAGACAGCAGCAGTACAATAGTTCCAGTGCACCATGTTGGACTACATGTATATATCACTCACAATACAATGTATTGTGCATTGTAGTTTGGAAATGAGGCTGAAAGCATCACTGAACTGGGAGAAAGGAATTCATTTTATGACTGATTGGGTTTTTTGAATAGTAGTAGTTTTGTGCTACAAATACACTTGACCACATTCATATGTGCCTAACAAGAGGAGGTTCTCTGCATGATAAAAACATAGCCAACTCAGAATTCCAGAGTGATACAGAAAATATAAAATACTTACTCAATAACCCTGATATCTAAAATATCATCCGGAACATCAATCAATGTGTGTACAATCATTATTAGGTACAACTTCCACCCCTGCTTAAGACTGAAAAATAAAAAAAGAATACAAAAATAAGACATGAAAAGTAACTGCAAAACATTACATAAATATGGCAGGTCAAGTAGGAAAGATCATGTAACTATAAAAATAAAAAAAAATACTTATGACAGCAGCCATTTGTCATTCCAAATAACCCCACAATTCAGTAAGTAGTGTACAAGTAAGCAAGTAAACAGTTTAGCAACAATCACCATAAAATTTAACACGTATGTCTGCATGTACATAAGATAAATAAAAGTGTATAAGATAAATAAAATATTAGATAAATAAAATAGCTATTTCGATATAATAAATTATATGCAGAGAATCAGCCACCCCCCTACACACTGCATCTAGGTACCTAACTAAACCCACCATAATTGTGTAGTTCAATGTCGAACTACAAAAGCTATAATTTTACATATAAAACAAAACTTTACAATTCCAATATAAAACAACATTAAAGGGCTATTAGTAAATGAGGAACTAAATCTACAAACAGTTTTGATTCCGTATCAAAGTTAAACTTTATACAGAGAGAGAGAGAGAGAGAGAGAGAGTGCAAATTTTATTACTCAAATTTACTCAATTCTTACCAAGTAGGAAATCTATCAAGAAGCAGTTTGAGTAAACAGTTGAGCTACATATTAAGTTCCTGCCTTCTATACAAACATCAAAAAATACAGAACATAGTGTCAGTAGATCACTCCACAGGTCATGCTAGTTGGTATGTTACAGGAAAATGTTGTATTTCAAAATCTAAGTCTCTCTTTTTGTTATAAAACTTAGTTTAAAAATCATTACTATTGACTTCAATATCTACTTCTAAAAATAAGCCTACTGCATGTGAATCCCTATTAGTAGTGCTCCGAGATTTCAAGAACTCCATGATATATAAATTAGAATATGTCACACACAATGCTCCTGCTATTTAAAGAAAGCAAACCTAACCCCATCTCTGACTGTTTGAAAATGATAAATCTGCTGTGAAGATTTGAAGTGGTGAAAGTGACCTTGACAGAAGCCTCATCCTTCAAATGTTCATTTTATTTTGTCTACTTCCACCTTATCTTGTGAATCTGTATGCCTGGTATTGTTAAATAAATTGTTTACACTTCGTGATTCTCAGTCCATTTCCTACTTTGCTTTCCTATATCTTTTATTACCAGCTTTGTAATCTTATTTACATATTTTACAATATTTTTCACACATACTTTTTTACGATTACAGTATAGCATACAATACTTCAATATCGGAATAGAATTATTTAGTGGTCATAGCATATTTTAACATGAATAAAAATATCATGTAAGCCCACAATGCACCTAATATGGTCATGTGGCAACGTTGTATGAACGTAACTGAAATCTATAGCCGCCCTATATATTGTTATCAGGACCTGGTTGTTCTCTACATACATCTAGAGATTCTGAAACATTTTATTATATGCATTAATGATCTGGTCATGTTCAGATTTATTATCTGTTTACTCAAAAGTTTATCAAAAACTAAAATCTAGAATACGACTCATATCTTTAATAGCGCAAGTGACAGAATTAGAGAGAAATATCAAATACATAGGATTGTTTTCCAATCTATGAACAGCATACACAAAAAGTATACTGAAATTTGAGGGCAAGACTTCACATAATTTATGTTTCCTAATGAATACTTACCAACACTAGCAAAAATGACTTTCATATTACACACTTCTTAGTAATTACTCGAGTCAGTCTCTGAGGTTACATTAAAAGTCCAACATTTTTGTATACTAATCCAAAGTTATTACTGGCACTACTAAAGGGTAATATAACCTGTTGATTCTAAATACCTTTAGTCCTATTTTGTAAAATATTACCATGATAAGTTCATGCAGTAAGTTCATCTAGGTAATCTACTCTTAAGTTTTGCTACATATTGTGCTGCTTCAGGCTTACCACGAAACTAGACAGACCCCATTTCCTAAGAAACACAAGAAATTAAAGATAATTAAATACCAAATTCAAGAATTTAAAAAACTAATTCAATAATTCAAACCAACTCGGGTTTACTCACAAAAACAACTGAAATGAATTGATTCCCACCTGACTGCCAATATCTTTACTTTTTTTTAACCACTGTCATTTAGACTTTCTTAACAGGAGCAATGAACATTCAAGTTTTCCTACAGTTAAACAGAAAGTTCTGACAGTATCAGTATCATAACTGATGCATTTTATTGCTATTTCATTTGTATATTCGGTTACTTGAAAAACAACTGTGTACATTGCATGAAAAACAAAAATGTGTACGATGACTGAACAGAACATAATAATCTACAAACTATGCAAATGCATAAAACTTCAAACAACATTAAGCATTAGTGAAGAAACGTCAGGTTCCTTATTCACCGACATTTCTCGATTACTGGAACTCTCATGGAGGTTACGTTTCTTACGCTGGTTTATTTGTTTTTGTTTGTTTGTCTGGTAGCAGGGTTATGCAAAAGTAAATAAGTGGGCATTTATGAAAATTTGACCAAAGTTGCCCTTTGGAAACGAGTTATAAGATTTTAGGGGAGAGAGGAATGTAATCTAATGACAAACCTTTGACACATCTTTGCTGTATTGGATGGTAATGAATGAAAAGGTTGTTTTAGATTATCCAACGAAACATGTAACTGCAACATCAATAAACTGAGCCAGTACTACTGTAAATACGAATGAAAATTCAGTATTAAACTTAGTAATGTTAACCACTGACATTCTAAACAACAGCCTAACCTGAAAGAAAGTAAAATTGCCTCGAAGGCAAGGAGAAACATCAAATATGTACCTTGGGAACTTTATAAAAACATGAATCTAGACATATTTAAACTGAGAGAAAATTACTCACCAGAAATTGGCTTCACATCGAGGTAAGCCATTGCCGAATTTTGTGTACTTGCAAGTATTTGAGGTTGCGAGAGAGAGGAAGACTAAGTTGACAATCATAAGAATAGTCTCCACAAGTTGCAATATCATATTAATGTCGGCTGAAAAATGAAAAATGAATTTATATTTCCCTGTCAACAAACAGGATATCCATCATATGCTGTGAAGTTCTAATGATTTAATTCAATTTGTACTTATAAGTAAACAGGTCATTTAAAAGACTAAAGCTAAACACCAATCTTTGAAACATTCATCTTGGGTAACTTCAATTAGATTTACTGTTTAATACAACACCAAATGTAAAAATTATCAAGATTTAACAATAAATGTGTAGATATCACCACTACAAAAGGGTAGGAGTTTGAATTTTGTCAAAATATACCAAAAGCAACATGAAACAATTTTAACAACTGTATTCTGCTAAATCATTTGACAAAAGGTAATACATATTAATTATCAGTGTTCCTACCACACCACAGGGTTCTAGCCTCAGATTCTTCTTCATTTTTATTCTATACTATTACAAAGTTTTACAAAGCTGCAATCTCTTAGATAAAATCTAATCTCATTAGTTCATTTTATACGAGCAAACCATATTTGCCAGCCCTGTAATGGTTCAGATTTAGTTCAGAGGTGTGAATGCAAGTGTTTGAAAAGCAGTAACGAAATGGAATTAGGCTGTGCACTTCATGAACTTCCAGGAAAGAAAAAAAAGGAGTGAAACTCCAACCTGAGGTTGAATAAAGAATATAGCAAACAGACACAGAATCAACAGTCAATATAACAATTATTTTTTCTCAACTCCAAGCTGTAATGAAAATTGTTAACGACAATGACAACCAAAGTACTGTTCTGCTGTGAATGCAAGCAACAGGAACTAAGTACCAGAGAACATAACTTACTTCTCAACTTGCACTTGTCGCCATCAGTCTCCATAAGAGATCCATCTCTGTCTTTTCCCCTTGCATATGGTAAAACTAACACGACAGTTGTCAGAAAAGCTCCAATTACCCAGGTGTAAATGGAATACAAGAGGAATCGTTTTCTTGATCCCACATCTTGACGATTCCTGAATAGAGAGATTATGAGTTAGTTAACTTTGGGTGATTAAGCAGAAAAAATCTAATCAACTGTCCACTTCTGGATGTGCCGAAATAAAATGAACATTTTTATGGAAACTAATGTAAGCCACATATGACAAGTTATTCAAACTGATATATTATTTGTTTAAATAATCACTATGATCCAAATTAAAGTATTCTTCGATACATCACTAAACTAGAAGTTTTATTAAAAAGCAGGATACTGCAAACAATATATACTTCAAACATGGTTATAGGACCTATTTGTTGGATGAAAACCATATAATGTTGGACTCACTTCAATGTTCTCCAAATATCGAAGCACATGACATTAAACCACAACATGACACCACAGAAGAAGAAATATTTGACAGCTCCTGGAATAGGAATCAAACAAAAATTAAACATTTCAATAAAAAGTTAAAATATACACAATGTACTTTTAAAAAATATATACAAATTTAACACATGATAACTGTTTTAAATATGAAACAATACTTGAAAATAATCTGACAACCTCCGACATTCAAAACTCAAGTCAAATAAAACAAAAATGAAAATGACTGAAACTTTATACACATGCAAACTTTCACAATCTGACTGAATTAAGGAATTTTTACCAATATAGTACTTCAGTAATCATCAAGAAGTCTGAGTGCACTACTTAAAAATTACAAGTGAAGAACTTACATGAACAATACAATACCACGGATCTGAAAACTCACCTAGTGACACACAAGAGACAAAGCTGATATTTAGAGATAAAACAGATCCTGGCAAAAGGCAGATGTTATACAAAAGAAGAGATATGAGGAAGCATATCATATACTGGCCCTGAAATCAAAAAATGAGAACCATTACTTTCCTAGCAAGGCAATGTGCTAATTCAAATTCGGTTTTTGTAAAACAACATGTTTTAGGGTTCCAATTCACAACAGTTTTACAAATTTTCAAGAGTACATGCAAAATGGAACAACCAGATGGTAAACAGCATCTCAGAATTATCAAAATATTAAAAAAATTCATCAGTGCTCAAAGTCTGCATTTATAATTCACTGTCATGTTGAAGGATTCGTACAAGATTTATGCAATCACAGAATTTTACTGCGACATAAATGGGGTATTTTTTTTATCAGTAGTCCAGTAAGCTCTTTCACTTCATCCAAGTTGTTGCTATGGCATTTACTTCCCTCTTAATACCTACTTCACAACCATTCATGTCCCTGTTATCGTTAGGTCCTTTTGATAGATAATATTAATTACATACAGATATTTAACAATACCTACAGTAATACATACTAATTATTCACATACAGCAATACAAACCAATTAAGACTTTACATTATATAAAATGATAAGCGAAATGTTAAAAGACATATTTTATGAAGATTTTCAGTAATGCAAAACAGAAATGTTATGCAAACTATTTTCATTTCTATAAAATATGTCTGTTTATACTGACAATCATAAGATTTGATCTGTGATTTTCAGTTGTGATCAAATTCAATTTTTAATTCCTTTAATTTCAAGAATGAACCTTCACCTGGCACAGACGAAAATGGCAGTGTAAACTCTATCTCTAAGTCTGGAACGGGTCAAATTATTTCTTGCCATATTTCACAGGTGAGAGTGAGCCTACATGGCAATTTGTGGATGACAAAAAAGGTTCTGTATTGCATCACTTGGGCTCCAGTGGAAATGTTTTTTGCATTTTACTTTTCATCCAATCCTGGCATCTTCCTATAAAACTGTTGAACTATTTTAATTGTCAATAAATTTTCGTCTGTTTTGTACACAACATTTCTTTGTGTGCAAGTATAATAAGTGTACTGTACTGCAAGAACTGCATCAGTGTTTGTTGTGCACTGTTGAATATTGCCAAGATATTGAGAGGTTGAATAAGCATGAGGCATGTGATATTGTAAGATTACATTAATTTTCTTAATTGGTATTGTTTTACGAAACCAAAAACTTTGTCATAAAAACTGCACATACTGTAGTACCATAGAAGAAGTACAAGATATATATTTTCTCATTCCCTCTTTTACCTACATCGTTAATACTGTACTGTACACAAAATGGTTTTGTTAAAATGTACTGTACACAACATGGTTTTCTGCTCATCATAATGTTGTTAAGGTTCATGCTCATAATATTGATAAGGTTCATGGCCAACACCTGTACAGAACTGACAAGGTTTGAGGGGATCAAGAGTTATTCACAGACTTTCAACAATCATGATCTGTAGCCCATAAAATCCCAAATTATTCAAGGGACAACTAAATACGTAACTGATTTACTAAAATAAATAAAACTGACAACACCGACCTGCAAACATCTCAGGTCTCTGATGAAGAAGAAAGCAACTAATGTGAGAATTAAGAGGAGGTGAGCAACAGCCACTCCTGCCCAATAAAGTCCAGGATTTTGCTCTTTTTCCTCTATGCAAATATAAACTTTGGTTTGGTGCATTTCGCAGGTTTCTTCATCGGAGTCGTCATAAACCTGAAACAAAAATTCCAACATCAGGGACACATTGGTGGCGTCAAAACCATCTTACAGGATTCAAAGCAAGACACTCCAACTACACATTACTTATTTCAGTAATAACTACACATATTACTAACTTAATTCAGTAATAAGTCCACAAAAAAACTTTAAGCACAAAATTTCCATTATTCCATATGACATGAAACATAATTCTGTCTCATAAAGGCTACACAAACAAGATGTAACAGAACTGGCTTGAATCATTCTTCATACCACCAAGTATCAACAGCAAAGGCAGAAAATATTTGTGCAGCAATCGCCTTCTTCAATGTTAGCTCTAATTTTTTTTATTGAAAAACACTGGTGTTTACTTACATGACCTGCATTTGCCAACCCTTTAAAACATTGAAATGAGAATGTTTCTTTGTTAAGACATTCTTTTAAGTTAACAATAGTCTGTATGGGTGATACAGGTCTTTTACTAACATAACCATTACCAAATATTTAAAAATATACCTGTATTCAAGTGTGTTTATTCATTTGCTACTAAATCCTGTGCAGTATTGCTGATCCATTGAACAAAAGAATTTAGTCCTTTAGAGGCAAACATACTTGCATGGGTTCCCAGCTTAAGCCTATAAAATTAACTGGTGAGGAATTTACAAAATAAACATAAGACTGGCTAAATATTAAGAAAAAGTAAGGCTCTACATTGGCAAATAAAGTACGCTACTTGGCAAGTTACTTTTCTGTTACTGAGAGCAAATGAAAAACAAATTTTTGGCATCATAATTGTACAGTCCCCAAAAAAAGGGTTAAGTTCCAGTACCTTAGGTTTTCTGCTGCAAGTCACTGAGTTGATTAACAGCTAGCGTTAGTGGGCTGGCCGTTACCGATTCTTGTTTAAGACTTACCTTCAACTCATACCATTCTTGAAGGCAGCGGCGCCATAACTTGGGGACAAGACTACTTATTGTGGTGCAGTAGACTTTCACTAAATCATGGCACTGTTTAAATAACTGTAACACCATACAGATCGAAACTGGTGAAGCCTAAGGATTCCTTACCTTTGTAATACAGTACTTGCTGGGTGGGACATAGTTAGGATGGATGTAACGAGGCACAAAAGCATCCTTATCGTCAAAAAGGACTTCCTTCTGATATATGGGTACAGGTTGACCTTCGTTGCAGCTGTAAAGAAAATTAAAAGATTACTAGGAGACTTCTTTGGTAAGCATTTTATGAAAGAATACTTGTCCTGTTTACTACAATGAATGCTCTTCCAGTTCTTTAATAAAAAATGAAAAATACAAGTGAAGACTTTGCACTGCTGAGGACAAGTATAAATATAAAACAAAAAACCACATCAAATTTACAATCTGTGAAACTTACTGAACAAGAAACCAAAGAGATAAAAACCCATACATAAAAATTATACAGATTCTTAATACCTTCTAGCAATAACAAAATGTTTTCTCTTCATTCCCTTTATCAAACAATTAAGTCCCATTGGTATTCTCTGACTTCCAACTTCCACCCTCTCCTCTCTTAAATATGCATGATTAATGTGGACCCAATCAATCTCCATTTGTTCAGCTCTCCTGACATACCGATACAACCTTCACTGAGAATGCCGTTTTACCATCCTCCCCTTCTACGAATATCTGAATCAGATAGGACACTATTCAACCCTGTCTTTGTTTTCTATGTGCAGTATATATCATGTTTTCTATGTGCAGTACATATCATATATGTACTACTATTTGGAGTCACGATCAATTATTTATAGGGAGTCCTCTGGTTCAGAGTAACACAAATGTAAAAGTCATATACAGTGATTTATAAATATTGCAAAACAAACAGCAATAATTATCAGTATAGTACTGTACCATGGAATTCTCTACACAAAAGTTAACTACTGTACTTCATTATCAATGCCACGTGCGTGATACATCGTCTTCATTAAAATTTAGGTCAATATCAACTTCCATTTCTATTACCTGAAGAGACAGAACCAGTATTACTTGTATAGCAAAACTTGAAATTCTGCTTCATAGTGAAACTGTCACAACACCTTTAGCCTTGAAACTCCACACCCAAACACTCGATGAAAAAACCCACAATTACGAAATCTTTAAGGGACATAAAAACAATAACATCATTTTGCAGCACACTCTTTTTGTATAGATGTACTCTCTTCTCAAAAAGTCCTTGGGACACAATTCTCCCAACATGCTAAAGCAAATAAACTTTTTTTATTAGCAAATAAAAGTGAAACCTTTCTCCTTTGCTTACCAACGACTGAAAACTAAACTGCCACAAGGGGGTCAGTATAAAATAATTACTTATCCACTAACACTCTTACAATTAATAATTTTGATCATGCATGATTATCTTTCTCTTATTCCAGTAAGATGAATGAATGGAGAAATAAATGGCTTCATGAGCACTACAGTGCATCGTGTGCAAACTACTACTGTAGTTCCATCAAACCAAGGACTACGGACACCAGTTGTTGTCTTGCCCTGTCCAGTCCTCCTCTTACTAAAACCATCTCCTTCAGCATAAGATATAGGCAGTCCCCAGTTTACAACGGGTCCGGCTTACGACGTTCCGAGGTTACGACGATTTTCAAATATATTCATCAGAAATTATTTCCCGGTTTACGATGCATGTTCTGGGGTTGCGACGCGTCGTACGCCGATCCGACGGAAGAAATATGGCTCCAAAATGGCAGAATAATCATAATTTGGAGGTTTTTTTTATGAAAAACTCAATAAAAATGCAGTTTACATCGTTTTCAATGCACCCAAAGCATTAAAAGTAAGGTTTTCTTAGGATTTTTTACAATTTTCGACGATTTTTCAGTTTATAACGATTTTCGGTTTACGACGCGGCGTAAAAACGGAACCCCGTCGTAAACCGGGGACTGCCTGTAATTGGAAATTTAGAGAATGGTACTACTATAAGCACAAAAATCTTGAAATCCTCTTCTGCCCACCCTATCGTATCCACAAATATGCCCATCCTTTTGAGCAAGTTCCCTTTGTCTTCGACTAAACAGTCATCCACAGGACAACAGAACAGAAACCAGAGGAGTTGCAGAACAAGGTGGTCATTCTGTCCTTTAGCTGAAGCTTTGTAACTGGATTCAGCTCATCTTCATGCCCAGGAGAAACTACAGACCCCAAGACCTCTAAATTCAATGGTTCTTCTGTCCCAAGTCTAAGTTACAGAGGCTGTTTACTGAACGGCTCCACAAAAATACTTCCCAAACAGGCTTCAATATCCCTGGCATAACATATATGTGCAGTACCATTTCATTTCTTCCTCAAGTTTAGTTTTTAAATGATTAAACATAATTAGTACTGTTATGTGATTTTAAACTACAACTGACAATGCAACATTTCATTAACTATACCACTGCATGCATTTACATTGATGAAAACACTGGAAAATGTAAGCGATTCAAAATTTTCTTCTTTCATATTCCACCCAATAACCGTATTGTTGTACTAGGAAGGTCATGGCAGACAATTTATTAAGGTGATGAGAAATTTCTTCCCCTTGCACTGTAGTGAGCAAAAACAATCATAAATGTAGCTGACATGTAAAGGCAGTGGTTCAGCTGAGATGGTATTTATAATATTATACTGTTTGTCATGACAATATACAGTTGTCCTTACAGTAAATAAAAAAACGTCTATAAAAGTAAACAAAACTTACTGTCAGAAGACTTTGACATAAATACATTATTTATTATTATAATTATTACTATTATTATTATTAATATTATTTTGGAATAGCTGAAGATGACTTGTTTCATCATGGCAATTGCCAAATCCACCCTTGCACTATAGAGGAACACCCCATTCTTTTATAAATCATAAATATAAGAAAAAAACTTACCGTGGGAACCCCCTGTAGCCAAACTGTGCGCTGGGCTCCCCAGAAAGTCTCGGTCGCCAGCTCCAGTGCTGTGGAGGATTTATGCAGTTCATGTGTGCATCTGACACCTGACCTTCTGGGCAACATAAGGGCATCGAATAGCCATTGAAATCGCTCACTTCTGCAACACAAAGTTTGTTGTTAAAATCTTACTGTAAGGGAATGCACTGACTAAATGCTTCCTATGTGACCCTTTGTATGTCAATATTTTTAAAAAATATCCTTTTCCAAGAAACTGCAGATATGGTGGCTATAAATATTGCTCAGTATATACTACAACACAATTATGGAAGTAGCCATGGAGAATCAATTTTCATAAAGGGAACATTTTAATCAAAAGGGGTTATTCAACGGCTAAATAGACATACAGCAATGATTTTCATGTATACATATAAAGGAGGTTTGCCATACACTGAATACTTTAATTACTGAACCATAAATGACTGAATACGCCTATTGATCTTCACTGACTTTAGAACATTAACAAAAATAGCCTCGTGGTCATTAATCACTGGACATGCCTAGTGGAGGATAATATTAACAACACTGATCTTCATGTATATTCCCTGAAAATATCAAAAGTAACCGAGAAGCCAAGAAATCCTGAGATTACAAGTTGCTGGCAAGTTTATCACCGCCACCTAGTTGATAATGCAAATCATGGAACAGCAAGATAAAAAGATAGCGGATAAGATTAAGAGAAAACTCACGTCTATCGGCAGTCAGGTGGTCCGGATCTGCCACTCTACTCTCAGCCTGGAGGGGGCTACCCACACCACGGCCCACGGGGGAGTCATAGTTGAAATTTAGGTCCCCGTAGCTGTAGTCGTAATTATAAGGGTCGTCAAATTCGGCGCCGTGGGCCAACACTACCAGGGCGCCCAGGCACGCAAGGCTTCTTGGCCACTGCATTTTTTTTTATTGGAAATGTAAGCAGATGTCTTCTGGATTCGGTTATACTATCTGGTGGCCTGAGTCACAGCATTATTCGCCGATGCAAAAATCTTGCCCGTCTCCGTTTCTTTCGAGATCTGGAAATGAAGGGAGAGATGTTAGGTTGATATTATAGTAGTGCAAGTCTGTGAAACTTAGGCCTATATGAATACTGAACTAGACTAACGTTACTAAGGAATACATAAAGATCAATCTTGTGGAATTTTCGTATTTTTCTTTGAACTGTTGTTCCTGTGAGATTCATTTACGCTCTTTTTACCCACAACCTTCGAATGTCTGTTGGTTTTGTAGCTGTTTTCAGACTAAAGTGGCCTTGTGTCAGACCGCCTAGGGTCTTGAGGGGTTCACACAAATTAGCTGAACCTGCGAAAGGCTGTTCTGATATATGTCCTGTTTTTTAAAAATGAGAGAGAGAGAGAGAGAGAGAGAGAGAGAGAGAGAGAGAGAGAGAGAGAGAGAGAGAGATTAGCCTAAAGGAAAACAACTAAAACGAATATATACGAATATATAAATAAGCGAACTCAACAGCTGGATGCTTGGGGAAATAAAACGTCATTAGCAGTCAATGCAGGCTCGTAAAAACTGTCGCTCCTGCTACCTGCTTTTGTTTATTAGTCCTAAGAGGAGACTGATGTCTCCTGCAGTATTTGACTTAGTTCCTGAAATGCAAATGTGACTATTATCTAGGCCTACTCAAATAAGACTACTATTTCCTATATCTTTGCTTTTTCGTATATTTTTTTTTTATTTGTGCGGGCAATAATAGGAAAAATATGCTTCTCAAGGAGAAAACAGTCACCTTGGAAGGACGACCAGAGAGAGAGAGAGAGAGAGAGAGATGAAATAATTGGAAGGTTGATAGCCGACCCTCGTCATGTTTTCGTTACTTATGAAAGTGAAACTCTCTCTCTCTCTCTCTCTCTCTCTCTCTCTCTCTCTCTCTCTCTCTCTCTCTCTCTCTCTCAACGAAAGAGCAGCCCGTGGTGTCTCCAGTTCAACAAATGAATGCTTTCTTTATTCACCCTGAGCACGCATTCCTACGAAAGAGGCTCAAATTTAGGCCTAACCTATTTTAACACAAATAATTCAACTTCTTTATAGAAAAATTTTGCTTAACTATAGCCTCTATTGTAGACATTGGCATAAATCAGTGTCTCATTTATGCATAGGCTTTAGTTTTCTTCAGTTGCATTAGCCCTCCTCAAACTTTTTCAATGCATAGACCTACGTAATTTCCTAAATGAATGAGTGAATAATCCTCCATTATCAAGACAGTATGTGATTGATGAAGGTCTATATTTTTACATCTAAATACCCGATCGCTGAAGCCTGCTTTTGAAAACATTTCATTCGTATAGTCCTCAACACTCCAGACTGATAAAAGCATAGGCCTATCGACAATTTCTTCAGTATATGAATACTGAAGTCAGCCTTCTTCTAAAAGAAGCCAAGTTGGTGAAAATAAAACCATCTCCTCTCGTCATATCGACAAAACCAACCTTGAAACAGCTTCAAGTTTTTTAAACCAGGCCCTAATCGCTTTGTAAGTGTTAATAAGCACTTGAGTAAAAAAAAACACTTATTATCTCAGGGGCTCAACATGTTATCGCTGCTTTTAAAGTTTAGAAAATTTAAACACATGATTATTATGATCGACTCGGTCCATCTGACTCCGCGGTGACTGTTCATTAAAGTAATGAGCCGTCATTTTAGTAAGTTATTCACAGCTGTGTCAGGGTGGAGAGAAGCATGGAAATTACAGCGGCTAGCAGTCTAATCCACTATAAGGGGGAAAGGGACTTCTATCATCAATAATAATGAAATTGAACGAATATTAACTTTAAACATTAACACAAGGACATGACTTGTAAAGCAAGCTTCCACAGAGTAGGATACAATTCTGCAAATAAATATATATACATACATATATATGTGCATGGCTATTCGATAACAGATTATTTATAAAAGATAAATCAGTTATACCAACTAGAAGTTATAAACGAGGAGCCTTCAAAATCTTATATCAAACAGTGTCAAGCGAAACCAAAACAGGATATATATACATACATACATACATATAGGCTATATGTGCATGGCTATTCAATAACAAATTATATATATAAGATAAATGTTACATTAATTAGAAGTTATAACTGAGGAGCCCTCAAAATCTTATATCAAACAGCGTCAAACGAAACCAAAACAGGAGGGTACTGAAAATATTCAAGGCCTGGATAGGCCTAAGTGAAATTCGTGTTGTCCGAGACTTTATGATTAAACAATCTATAGGCCTATACTGATTACTCTCCAAGTCAAAAGAGAATCTCGGAGAAGGGAAGACAAATATTAGGGTGCTGTACGTAAAGCAGGTAGCATAATATTAATATAAAACATCATAATATACTCCGTGTACATAGCTACAGTATCTACAATGTCCACGCTGATTATATAAGCCGCAACTTGGCGTCTAACGGAGTTTACAGACTGATTCGTGAACAGTGTAAACAAGACTGACGATTATAAAACAAAAGTTTACAGATTTACAATAACAAAATTTTCATCTTTGGTTTAAACGAGTTCAGTATAGGCCTACTGTGTATGCCTAAACTGAAATATAAGCGAGAGAGAGAGAGAGAGAGAGAGAGAGAGAGAGAGAGAGAATTACGTGCACAAACAAGCACCTCTCACAAAAGACGAGGCAAAAAAAGAAAGAAAGAAAGGAAGGAAAAAATGCATACCAAGTTTCAGAGTGTCGTGTTGTAACATTATACCCAGTCTGCAGCGCTGCTATCCTTCCATTTTTAGTTATTTATATGAGCCCCAAAACAACTTCAACTTGAATTCCCCCACTGTATATTAGATGATCTAAACATCTACTACGATTTACAAGTCTATAAAAGACCAGTGAAGCATCTAAACATCTAATACTAAACAGAAAATCGTTATTCCAGAAAACACAATCAAGCAACCTAAACAGTTAAACAGTTACGTCAACTCGGTCTCCACTTTCGTCTCCCGTCCTGGACGGGGAATAACTCATCAATCATCAATCTCAATCCCTGTTGAAGGGTGCCCGTAGAACCCTTCCACCCCTCAATTAATAATCGATAAATTTTTTGTCTATTCCCTGATGAGTATTTGCATGAGTTACCAAAGGGTGGCTCTTTCCACGGGTTTGTGAATTCAGCGAATATGAAGTTTCAAATAACGCGAAATACCCGAAGGTATTTTCTATTTCTGCTTGATTTTCTATTATAAGCTTTCTAAATCCAATTTAATTCATCAAAAAGACACTGTTCACTACACGGGCCAACACTTAATTATAGCATAAATTTATTAAAGGACGAAATACGTACGTCAATAGACCTATGTGGGGATGAAGGTACAACTCTTAAGACTTTCTTACCCTAAGCCATGACCCTCACAAGTCGACTGAAAATCAGTTATAAATCATAGCTTAGGTCATGAGGCACAATGATTTTTATGGAAACATGTTGAATATTAATGTAAAAATTATACTGTCTATAAACAGGGGTTTCTCTGTTTACCATTGTAGGCCTGGGCCTAGACCTATCCACCAAACAGCTTTGGATTCTTAAGTAGTTTCATATAGGCCTATGCTAGATTAAATAATGTTACCGGCCTCCGTGGTTTAGTGATAAATAATGCATATAATACACGGAATACTAAATGAAGAAATATTTCAAATCTTCCTTTCATACGGTGCGCTGTTACTCGTATCATATGGAGAGTATTGATATAATTCTTACAGTACCAAAAATTCACTGTTATCGAGAGACCGGATAAAACCAGCATTGATAAGGAACTGAACAAGTGTCCTCCATTAATATACTACGTCAGTCTTGCTGAACAAACAGGAGTATAAGATCTATTGTCCACGTGAAAACAAATATACATTGTACAGTACATCAATTGCTCAACAATTTACTTAGATGAAGTATTTTCTCTCTCTCTCTCTCTCTCTCTCTCTCTCTCTCTCTCTCTCTCTCTCTCTCTCTCTCTCTCTCTCTATATATATATATATATATATATATATATATATATATATATATATATATATATATATATATCAATTCCCTTGAACAAAAATAAAAAAATAGTCCAAACGCAGACAAGTTGAACACACTGAAGGGCAAGAAGTAGTCTTGCACTCAGTACAATTTATGCCAATTGACGCAGCCGTGTTGGTGATTGTCAAAACGACGGATGAAAAGGGAACAGAGAGAGAGAGAGAGAGAGAGAGAGAGAGAGAGAGAGAGAGAGAGAGAGAGAGAGAGAGAGAGAGAGAGAGAGAGAAACAAGAAGATATCTAAAATGGAAACAGTAGGCCAAAACAATTCTGTTACTTAATTTGTAAAATATCCTACTTGTAATAATTTACATTTTTATCTCTTTACTTATTAATTTGGTTATTTATCTTTTTCTTTTTTGATACCTAACTGATATATTCTTTCTGTATTTCCCCATTACCTTCTGCTACTTCTTTCTAATGAACGCCATAATATTCTTTGGAAGCTTGAATTTCAAGTCAGTGACCCCTGTGGTGGGCTTGTTCTTTATGAGAAAGGGTCAGTCTTCTGAATACTAATAATAATCAAGGTATTTCTTTAAATCTTCTACCCAAGCATGGACAGACACACAGACAGACTTGTTGCCAAACAGACAGACTTGCTGACAGACAGACAGAGAGACTTGTTGTCGACAAACAGACATGCCTGTTGGCTAACAGACAAAAATAGACAAGGGATGTTTTCAATAGTCCACACAGCTGCTGACAAGGGGGAAACGTTTTCCCCTGAGTGAGCAAAAGTTTCCCTTGAATGAGGAAAACAGTTTTCCCTTAAGTGAGCAAAACAGTTTTCCCTTGAGTGAGCAAAACAGTTTTCCCTTAAGTGAGCAAAACAGTTTTCCCTTAAGTGAGCAAAACAGTTGCCCTGAGTGAGCAAAAGCTTCCCTTGATTGAGGAAAACAGTTTTCCCTTAAGTGATCAAAACAGTTCCCCCTGAGTGAGCAAAAGTTTCCCTTGAACGAGGAAAGCAGTTTTCCCTTAAGTGAGCAAAATAGTTTTTCCATGAGTGAGCAAAACAGTTTTCCCTTGAGTGAGCAAAACAGTTTTCCCATAAGTGAGCAAAACAGTTTTCCCTTAAGTGAGCAAAACAGTTTTCCCTTAAGTGACCAAAACAGTACCCCCTGAGTAAGCAAAACTTTCCCTAGAATGAGGAAAACAGTTTTCCCTTAAGTTTTCCCTAAGTGAGTAAAATAGTTTTCCCTAAAGTGAGCGAAACAGTTTTCCCTTGAGTGAGCAAAACAGTTTCCCCTGAGTGAGCAAAATAGTTTTCCATAAATGAGGAGAAATTTTCCCTTGAATGAGCAAAACAAGTTTTCCTCTCAGTGAGCAAAGTGACCCCCAAATTCGCTCTTAAAAGCGTCTGTTCTGGGCTCTGTTGCTGTCTGTGACATTTATCTCGTACCCCAGACAAGGTCACAGACTAGAAGACAACACTTGTCTACATGCACCACTTGGCACTGAGACTTCAAGATTTGTTTTCTAAAGTAAGAGAAAATCTTTCTTCTAAAGTAAAAAAAAAATTTTTAAAATTTTTTTTCTAACGTAGAAAAATCTTCTTCTAACGTAAACAAATTTTTTTATAAAAAATCTTTTTTGCTAAAGTAACAAATCTTTTTTTTTTTAAGTAAACAACTCTCTTTTTTTAAAGTAAACAAAACTTTTTTTTTTAAGCAAACAAATCTTTTTTTATAAAGTAAAAACCTTTTTTCTAAAGTGTAAAATTTTTTTCTGAGTAAAAAACCTTTTTTCTAAAGTAAAAAACCTTTTATTTTCTAAGGAAATCTTTTTTTAACGTAAAAATCTTTTTTTAAGTAAAAAAAATATATGTTCACGAAAAGCTCCAGTGGTGTGGGAATGTAACCCTAATAATAATAATAATAATAATAATAATAATAATAATAATAATAATAATAATAATAATAATAATAATAATGTTGTAAGTGTAAATAAATGTGTATTTAAGGTATATATAAAACGGGAGCGTTCGAAAACCTGCTCGATTCTCCTTAATAATAATAATAATAACAATAATAATAATAATAATAATAATAATAATAATAATAATAATGGTTTTGCCATATTTGTAACATATATATGTATATATAAAAAAGTCATATGTATATATATATATATATCTATATTTTTATGGCTAATTTCACTCCTGTTAAGAAAATAATTTTACTAATATGACAATTACTGCTAACAGCATTATTATTATTATTATTATTATTATTATTATTATTATTATTATTATTATTATTATTATTATTATATTCAAGCGTGACTATGCAGCTAAAATGTTCCTTCATGGCACTCGTAAAATTTAATACGTGCGCGCGCACTTACGTCACTCATTTCAACACACGGAAACAGTGGTAACCAAAGCCTCAGAGAGAGAGAGAGAGAGAGAGAGAGAGAGAGAGAGTATAAAAATAGCTCACAAAGCAATGGTCACTGACACCTGAGAGAGAGAGAGAGAGAGAGAGAGAGAGAGTGCTCTATTACCGGCCTGCATTGTTTAGAGAGAGAGAGAGAAGAGAGAGAGACAGTGCTCTATTACTGGCCTGCATTGTTTAGTGAGAGAGAGAGAGAGAGAGAGAGAGAGAGAGAGAGAGAGAGAGAGAGAGAGAGAGAGAGATCTATACTACTGGCACACGTAGTTTTTACTCTCAGTACCGTACAATTTGTCAGGGTTCCAATACTAATCTATAAACTATTTATCTATACAATAAAAATACGAGAAACGCTGACTCTATATATAAGTATTGGTACAAACCAAATCACGAAAATATATAGACTGCTGAAGTATAAATGTATTATCAGAAGCAATTAAAAGCACCGAGATATAAGACGATTATAAAAAAAAAAACAAGAAACTGGCAGATTACCACAATCAGGAAACACAGATCTCGAACAGCCACGTAAGAATCTAGAAATCTGACATTTCCTGGTCTGAGAGTGTGTCAGTCAGTTTCTACTGAATGGGCGGAAGCTGTAAGACCGGATCACATTTTCCTGAGATGTAGCCGAGTACCGGGACCTTTCCCTGAAAAAAAAGCGGGACGCCATATCTTAAAAACCAACCACAGAATTTTCTTGAAAATAGTCTCATTATGTTTCCCACACCTAAAATATTCCAGAATTCACATAAATTCTAACCCAACCCAACCTAACCCAGGGGCATGGCAAAAAAACCGGGGCTGGTGCAATCCTTGCATACATCTCAGGAATCTGCGACGGGTCACATTCTGAATAACAGCCATGTAAACGTTTTTCTTTGTTTTTCTTGAAAATATGTTGATGCGTTGATATTCCTACAATGTTTACTGAGGTATTGCCACTGGAGTATTCAACTACAGTAGTCAATATTATCAATATTATTTTTTCTTTATTTCTAATATCACTGTCGTGTTGGTGTAGGCACTGTAGGGGGTCAGTACCGCAGTTACACTATTCAGCCTTGCTTTAGTTCTACTATCTTTACTACTATTATGTGTTCTACTATTTTAACTACTATTATTACTACTAGAAGATACTACAATCTATCAGCATTGCAATTGCTGCTAATATTATGGCCACTGTATTTATAATGATTTTTCTAATATCACTGCTTTTTAATATTTGTGGTCACTACCTTATTACTACTATTCATTATCGTTACTGCTGTTGATCTGACTACTGCCATACTTACCCTACAAACTATCATTCATCATATCATCATCAATAGTAATCATCATTACTTTTATTTATTCGGCAACATATGAAAATAATTACCTATTTCTGCTCAAAACCCTTAAAAGTGTCTGGGTT
Source organism: Macrobrachium rosenbergii (assembly GCF_040412425.1). Classification (NCBI taxonomy): domain Eukaryota; kingdom Metazoa; phylum Arthropoda; class Malacostraca; order Decapoda; family Palaemonidae; genus Macrobrachium; species Macrobrachium rosenbergii. The sequence goes on from NC_089797.1 coordinate 3,764,730, forward strand.
CGAATCGACCCCCAGGACCAAACAAAGAACTCCCATCAACAGTGCCACTCCCAACGCGCCCCCGAGAACTCCAACGCCCTACCCCAAGCCCCCCCCCCCCTCTCTCTCCAGGTGGTCAATGCGTACCTTGGCGTACACTCATACAAGCAGGCAAACACAGTGCGTGCTACGCTAAAGCAGTTCCGTAGAAAGGACAATCATCGCCAAGAAATCGATCGGTGGACGTCCCAGAGTGCTTGCTTGCGTGTCTGGGGTAATTGCTTCCAATATCAAGATTACGGATCGATGGAGTTAAAAGTTGGAGCGTAAATACGTTCTCAGAATTCTGGACAGTGTCATGGGGGACAATGTCCGTCTGTCTGTCTGCACATGTGTGTGTGTGTGTGTATGTGTGTGTGTGTGTGTGTGTGTGTGTGTGTTAGAAGGTGTCTAACCCACGCGCCCTGATGTCTGTCAATTCACAGGTCACCGACCCTTGTCTGTAGGAGAATAAACAAGAGAGGGGTTCATCCACATCATATTCCCAAAATTCTGACTTGGGGGTTTTTCTGTGAATCGAGTGTAGAAATTATTGAACACCAACCAAGTTGGGAGTTCATTGCATGTGGGTGCTATAGACATTCTTGACGCTTTGTAATGTATAATTGTATTGCGTGCTCTCTGTTTATCACATTAAAACATCTACAATACGAATGTATTTTCTTTCCATTAACCTGGATCTTGTGAAGCCTTGGTAATATTATCTGAGGATGAATCATTGAGATCTGTACTTGATAAATGTGGCAGTAAATACGTTTAGAGTTGTCTTAACTTGTAGGTACTTCGAAAAACATCGCACACTTTCATAGTTTATCATCTCCAGACCCTGTACGTCTTACTTTCAATCGAAAGGACTAGACGTCAAATAGTCTTCAATTTGTCCATTCAATATGACTTTCTGCGCATTTCCACCAGTCTTTGTTTTATCAATTCTTTATCTACTTTTCCCAACAGTTACTCATTCCTTATCTCTCCCAACCGTAAATGAACGTATGCAAACAGTTACTGCATACTTACTTTCATACCGTAAATTTCACTAGATGATATGATTCCTTGGTCAACCTGTCTTTCATCGTATTAGAGGCGTGGGAAGGCTCATTTGTGACAACAGTTTATGAAGTCATAAATATTTATTTAATTAACAAATTAGCCTTTGACAAATGCATTTCCGGTAGGAAAAGGAAACGCTGTTTTAACATTCTTTTAGCTGTAGGCTAATCACCTACTTTCGCTAACGAGAGAATTGTAGCCACTAATTACATAGCAACATTTTCCAAGAGGTATTTATACTTTTTTCAGAGCCACATCAATCTTTGACTAATGTAATTCAAGTAAGTAAAGGAAAGGATATTTTTGTCATTCTTTTAGGTGTTTATCCACTACTTTCGCTGACGAGAGAATTGTAGCCATTAATTACATAGAAACATTGTCAAAGGAAATTTATATTTTTCGGAAATTGATATCTTTTTTCACACCCAACAGAAATTTTTGAAATTTTTTTTTATTTCTTTACTTGTAAAACCGTTACTGAAATCATTATCCAGCTACAAGACTTTCATCTTGACCTAAATTATTATGTACGTTTATTCTTCTATCGGTTTCAAGGCATCCTGTAATTTAGTAAATTACCTCTATCCTTCGTTAATTGATAGGTTGCGTTACTATATTACAAACTTCATTGCCAATACATTGTACTTTATGCTCTCCCCGTTAGAGAAGGGTCCAAATGCATTATACTCGTCTTGCGTATTAATTATCCTTTACGTAACTCTGCCTTGAATCAATAAGCTTATACTTTATTACCCTTTTAGCTAAATAACCCCAAATTTAAGTTTACATCTGTTGGATATCAATTTTAATATAGATAGTTTAGCGAATCCAAATAGAAACTATCTGACAATGATTAAAATTGAATCCAGATATTATTTTTCATTTCATACTCACTTTGCTTAACAATGCCCGACTATGTGACAACATTACACCAGTGATCTCCGACCGGCCAGTGAAGAACAAGAGGAATTTGTTTCTGGTGATAGAAATTCATTTCTCGCCATAATGTGGTTCAGACAAACAATAATCCTTCGGGCCAGCCCTAGGAGAGCTGTTAATCAGCTCAGTGGTCTGGTTAAACTAAGATATACTTAAGTGACATACGTCACTTTGCTTCCGGGTCTTGAAAAAAAATACGGTGCATGTTCCAAATAAAACATAGCTATATAGACAAAAAAAAAAGTACGGTACAAGTTCCATATGAAACATGGTTATTCAGACAATAATAGACAAACAAAAAAAAAATACGGTACAAGTTCCAAATGAAACATGGCTATTTAGAAAAAAATACGGTGCATGTTCCATATGAAACATGGCTACTCAGACAAAAAAATACGGTACGTTTTCCGTATGAAATATGGCTATATAGGTAAACAATAAAAAAAATACGGTATATGTTCCGTACGAAACATGGCTATTTAGAAAAAAAAAATACGGTACATGTTCCAAATAAAACATGGCTATTTAGACAAAAAAAAAAATACAGTACATGTTCCATATGAAACATGGCTATTTAGACAAAAAAAAAAAATACGGTATATACATGTTCCAAATGAAACATGGCTACTTAATAAAAAAAATACGGTACATTTCCCAAATGAAACATGGCTATTTAGACAATGCTGCAAAGTTCACGACAAAATCATATTTAACCCAAAAACACACCTTAGTTTTAATTTCATATTTACCATGCTTTTCGATATTCCGGAACGAATAACGTCAAATTATGATCCCCACATATTCTTTGGTTCTTAGCCAAAGGAATGTTAAAATTGACATATATGAAATTATACAAGGATATTTACAATATACATTACAAATGTAGTTACCGGGAAAAATTCTAAACAAACCGATATCTGATACATCAAAGGAATATTCTATATTTAAATTTCATATCTAAATAAAACCTATGCATTTTAACACTCAAATTCATAATTTGGAATTTATAGCTGTTCATACCTATTACGAACTGAAGCATCAATTAGTATCGAACCTTTCGGTTTTCAGCAAGTATTCTGGGATGGGGCTGCGAGGCTTACACCTTGTATTAAGGTTATTTCAATGGACTCCGAGGTCTAACCTCCGGTTTTCAACTTTTCCAAAAGGGCGATGCCATTATGAAAAACACTGTCATCATTATTATTATTCAGAAGATGAACCCTATTCATATGGAACAAGTCCACCAAAGGCCACTGACTTGAAATTCAAGCTTCCAAAGAACATGGCGTTCATTCGAAAGAAGTAACAGAAGGTACTGTCACAGGAAATAGAGAGAAGGTTTCAGTTATTCGAAAAGAAAAAGTATAACAGAATAATGAATAAATAGATAAAAATGCAAGTAAATTATACAACACAAGGAGAATTATTACTTTAGGGTAGCAATGCGTTGCATCTCTGCTTGAACTTTGGAGGTTCTGAGAGCACAGCACCCTTAGGGAGGTCGTTCGTGACAGAGGATTAACAAATATACTCCAGTAATCAGTTACTTAAACAGAAAAGACAGGGTCATAGTTATCATTAATGTGACGAAAAAGAAAAAAAAAGTGTCATAATTCAAAACATTATTATTATTATTATTATTATTATTATTATTATTATTATTATTATTATTATTGTTGTTGTTGTTGTTGTTGTTGTTGAATCAAATTGCTGCATCGCATTCAATTTGTATAGAGTCTTCTCTATTTTTCTAATGACTGCTTTTTCTCTGGTTTCATTTTTGGATATGGAAACCAGTGAAAAAGTCATTATAGGCTGATAATAATCATTGTAATTGCGGATAAATGGAGTGATGATAATAATAATAATAATAATAATAATAATAATAATAATAATAATAATAATAATAATAATAATAATAATAATATACTGGGAGAAAACCCTCTTTTAAGCAAGTAGTTTTGAATAAAATTCCTGCATCCGCTGCATTCAATTTGTATAGAGTCGCCTCTATTTTTCTAATGATTGCTTTTTCTCTGGTACTGCAACGGGCGAGTAACGTTCCGATGTTATTTATTCATCTTCAGGAGGGAAGTTATCGAAATTCAGGGATTCCATATATCCGTGTATTTAAATACATGGAATCCCTGAATTTCGACCAACTTCCCTCCTGAAGACGAATAACATCGGAACGTTACTCGCCCGATGCAGTACCAGAGAAAAAGCAATCAATAAAAAATAGAGAAGACTCTATACAAATTGAATGCATCTGATGCAGGAATTTTATTCAACACTACTTGCTTAAAAGAGGGGTTTCTCCCAACATATTATTATTATTATTATTATTATTATTATTATTATTATTATTATAATCACTCCATTTACCCGCAATTACAATGATTATCATCAGCTTACAATGACTTTTTCACTGGTTTTCATATCCAAAAATGAAAATTCAATTCAATTCCACTGACGAGATATAAAAAAATGAATAAAAACTGTAATTAAACATAACCACAGGGTTTGCAAACCTTCTTCCCCATTACCCACCACCCCCCCCCCCAAATCCCGCGCCCTAATAATGGGTTCCCTGTCACGTAGGAAGCCATCTTTACAATTTGGCTTTCGGAGCATAATTCACGCCTAAGAAAACATGGATATCTAATTGCTGTCACTTCTCCGAGAGGAGGGTTACATTACATCACTCAAACAACAATAACAGTAGTTGTGGCAGTAGTAATGGTAGTTGTAGTTCTGAACGTAACTGTTATTTTAATAATTGGGTTTAATTCTTAAAGCTTAATTCTTAATTTTAGTGTGTAATATATATATATATATATATATATATATATATATATATATATATATATATATATATATATATATATATATATATATATATATATATATTTACTACTATATATATTCTCCATCGGAATGTGAACACACCATTTTTATAATAATAATAATAATAATAATAATAATAAGAAGAAGAAAGAAGAAGAAGAAGAAGAAGAAGAAGAAGAAGAAGAAGAAGAAGAAGAAGAAGAAGAAGAAGAAGAAGAAGAAGAAAAATTAAATGACTTGCCATTTCCACATAGAAGCGAGCATCGCAATAATAATAATAATAATAATAATAATAATAATAATAATAATGATAATCCCAATATTCTCCAGCCCACCACAAACCACATACCGCGCCAATTACAAATCTCAAAAGATCTTCCTTCATTCAATTAAGACCGGCAATTACGATCCCAGAGCCAACGCTTTCATATAAAAGTAAAAGAGAGAGAGAGAGAGAGAGAGAGAGAGAGAGAGAGAGAGAGAGAGAGAGAGACGTTGCAAAACCGCGGACCGCATAAGAATCGGTTCCAGGTCCGTGATTGGGCGTCCTGATAACGGAGAGTGGAAATGAGACCTGTTCGTATCGCGTCCTTCCGTCACTCGTGATTTACTACGGGGGCGTCCGCTTAATTGCACGTTCCGAGAGAGAGAGAGAGAGAGAGAGAGAGAGAGAGAGAGAGAGAGAGAGAGAGAGAGAGAGAGAAGTCACTGTTTTTTGATGACTAGACAGCATCACTGTTCTGGTGGAATTTTAATTAATATTGTTTCTGAGAGAGAGAGAGAGAGAGAGAGAGAAGTCACTGTTTTTTGATGATTAGACAGAATCACTGGTCTGATGGAATTTTAATTAATATTGTTTCTGAGAGAGAGAGAGAGAGAGAGAGAGAGAGAGAGAGAGAGAGAGAGAGAGAGAGAGAGAGAGAGGACAAGTCACTGTTTTTGATGACTAGACAGCATCACTGGTCTGATGGAATTTTAATTAATATTGTTTCTGAGAGAGAGAGAGAGAGAGAGAGAGAGAGAGAGAGAGAGAGAGAGAGAGAGAGAGAGAGAGAGAGAGTCACTGTTTTTGATGATGAGCCAGCATCACTGGTCTGATGGAATTTTAATTAATATTGTTTCTGAGAGAGAGAGAGAGAGAGAGAGAGAGAGAGAGAGAGAGAGAGAGAGAGAGAGAGAGAGAGAGAGAGAGAGAGTCACTGTTTTTGATGATGAGCCAGCATCACTTCTGATGATTTTAATTAATACTGTTTCTGAGAGAGAGAGAGAGAGAGAGAGAGAGAGAGAAAAGAGAGAGAGAGAGAGTCACTGTTTTTGATGATGAGCCAGCATCACTGGTCTGATGGAATTTTAATTAATATTGAGAGAGAGAGAGAGAGAGAGAGAGAGAGAGAGAGAGAGAGAGAGAGAGAGAGAGAGAGAGAGGAGAACTGTTTTTGATGACTAGACAGCATCACTGGTCTAATGAAATTTTAATCAATATTGTTTCTGAGAGAGAGAGAGAGACCAGAGAGAGAGAGGAGAGAGAGAGAGCTCTGATTCCCAGGTTTTGATAAGACATTAAATGAAATGTATACGTCTGGCGGAGAAAATGATGAGATATTTCTGTGTCACTGTTTTTGATGAGTTTTTGGAGAGAGAGAGAGAGAGAGAGAGAGAGAGAGAGAGAGAGAGAGAGAGAGAGAGAGAGAGAGAGAGAGAAATATTTTTCCTCAGTGTCACTGCCCTTCTAATGAAACTCTTAATGAGAAGACGAAAACCAATAATGTGGTTTGCCGCGCTCTGATTCCCAAATTCGTCAGAAGACTTTCAACAACTCAGCCTCGCCCATTTCTGTGACACTTGACGAACCTCCATTTGTCAAGGTTTAGACATTTGTTAGCTGCGGGGGATCATTAGGCTGAGAGAGAGAGAGAGAGAGAGAGAGAGAGAGAGAGAGAGAGAGAGAGAGAGAGAGAGAGAGAGAGAGAGAGAGAGTTTCTGATAAAACATTTAAATGAAATGTACGTCTGAGAGAGGAAAACAGCGAGACAGAACTTTGTCACTGTTTCGAAGATGGATTTTGAGAGACCTTACAGACCTTACAGTTCGTTCGGGTTGCCCCAGGTCCCTCAGTGTGAGGCACCTCTGATGTCTACCAGAGAATTGCTAATGCATCTTCCGGTATATTTTGCATCTTCCAATCTTGGATGGTCTGGGATGCAGCTAAGATATTTGTCGAGCTTAGTCTAAAACACATCTACGCTCACTCCTGATATGTTCCTCAGATGAGCTGGTAATGCACTGAATAATCACTGCATTATCGATGCTGGTGCGTAGTGGATTAATGTCCTGTGTGCTTTCCTTAGTTTTCCTGGTATAATTTTTTGGGCACTATTAATCTACCTCTGCTTGCTCTTTCTGATATTTTTAGCTCCATGATGTTTTCGGTGATTCCTTCTATCTGTTTCCATGCCTATATTATCATGTAGCGTTCTCTTCTCCTTTCGAGACTATATAATTTTGAGAATTGTAGTCTTTCCCAGTAGTCAAGGTCCTTAACTTCTTCTATTCTAGCTGTAAAGGACCTTTGTACACTATTGTGCAATATCCTTTTGGTAGTGTGGGTACCATATCATATTGCAATGTTCAAGTGGACTACGTACATACGTTTTATAAAGCATAATCATGTGTTCGGCTTTTCTTGTTTTGAAGTGCCGAAACAACACTCCCATTTTTGCTTTGCGTTTTGCCAATAGTATTGCTATTTGATCACTGCATAACATGTTCCTATTCAACATCACACCAAGGTCTTTAATTGCTTCCTTATTTGTGATTGTCTCGTTGTTAGGTCCCCTATATGCATGTATCATTCCTTCTTTATCACCATAATTTATTGATTCAAATTTATCAGAGAGAGAGAGAGAGAGAGAGAGAGAGAGAGAGAGAGAGAGAGAGAGAGAGAGAGAGAGAGAGAGAGACGAGTCACTGTTTTGTGATTGACCAGCATCACTGGGCTGATGAAATTTTAATTAATATTGTTTGTGAGAGAGAGAGAGAGAGAGAGAGAGAGAGAGAGAGAGAGAGAGAGAGAGAGAGAGAGAGAACGCTACATGGTAATTCAAGCATGGAAACAGATAGAAGGAATTACCGAAAACATCATGGAACTAAAATTATCAAAAAGAGCATGCAGAGGTAGATTAATAGTGCCAAAAACTATACCAGGAAAATTAAGGAAAGCACACAGGACATTAATCCACTACGCACCAGCATCGATAATGCAGCGTCTATTCAATGCGCTACCAGC
>NC_089797.1:3777890-3800390 GCF_040412425.1 Macrobrachium rosenbergii
TATGATTCGTAACAAAAATCAAAGCAAATTATGAACAGAAACTAGGCCTAGTAGTTTGCAAACAAGCCTTTGTTACAAGAAAGAGTGTCTCTATAAATGTATGCAGTGAATTTTGTACCTGGTTGTTGATCCACTATAGTAGGTAGCAATTGTTGTGAAGAGAAATAGGCATGATTGGTAAAGGATATATTCTCTCTCTCTCTCTCAACAACCTCTCTCTAATCCTATAGGCTACATTCATAGTCACATTTGAAAAATTTGTAGGTCCTCTCTCTCATCTCTCTCTCTCTCTCTCTCTCTCTCTCTCTCTCTCTCCCTCTCAACAACCATGAGTACAATGTTTAGGCTAATCGTATACATTCCTAATCATATTTGAAAATTTGTAGGTCCTCATTCTACAGTAGTATACACAGGTGAAGCCATCTCTCTCTCTCTCTCTCTCTCTCTCTCTCTCTCTCTCTCTCTCTCTCTCTCTCTCTCAACAACCATGAGTACTATGTTTAGGCTAATAGTATACATTCATAATCACATTTGAAAAATTTGTAGGTCCTCATTCTACAGTAATATAAGGGTGAAGCCATCTCTCTCTCTCTCTCTCTCTCTCTCTCTCTCTCTCTCTCTCTCTCTCTCTCTCTCTCTCTCAACAACCATGAGTACAATGTTTGTTTAATTCCTAATCACATTTGGAAAATTTGTAGGTCCTCATTCTACAGTAATATAAGGGTGAAGCCATCTCTCTCTCTCTCTCTCTCTCTCTCTCTCTCTCTCTCTCTCTCTCTCTCTCTCTCTCTCTCTCTCTCTCAACAACCATGAGTACTATGTTTAGGCTGATCGTACACATTCCTAATCACATTTGGAAAATTTGTAGGTCCTCATTCTACAGTAATACACGGATGAAGCCATCTCTCTCTCTCTCTCTCTCTCTCTCTCTCTCTCTCTCTCTCTCTCTCTCTCTCTCTCTCAACAACCATGAGTACTATGTTTAGGTTAATCGTATACATTCCTAATCACATTTGAAAATTTTGTAGGTCCTCATTCTACAGTAATACAAGGGTAAAGCCATCTCTCTCTCTCTCTCTCTCTCTCTCTCTCTCTCTCTCTCTCTCTCTCTCTCTCTCTCTCTCTCAACAACCATGAGTACTATGTTTAAGCAGATCGTATACATTCCTAATCACATTTGAAAAAAATTTGTAATACACGGAGGTCCTCATTCTCTCTCTATACAAGAGTACTATGTTTAGGCTAAAGCCATTCATAATCTCTCTCTCTCTCTCTCTACAGTCTCTCTCTCTCTCTCTCTCTCTCTCTCTCTCTCTCTCTCTCTCTCTCTCTCAACAACCATGAGTACTATGTTTAGGCTGATCGTATACATTCCTAATCACATTTGAAAAATTTGTAGGTCCTCATTCTACAGTAATACACGGATGAAGCCATCTCTCTCTCTCTCTCTCTCTCTCTCTCTCTCTCTCTCTCTCTCTCTCTCTCTCTCTCTCTCTCTCTCTCTCTCAAGGTCTTCAAATTCTTGCGATGCCCAGAAGAACAAGAAAAAACGAAGAAGGCCACAGAACCTCACACGCAAGCAAACGCGGGCCTCTCCTGCCAATTTCTTCAGCCAACTGCACAGAACATGACATACCTTTACAGTGACAAGCGTAAATTATATATAATGTACGGGAGTTACAACACAATAAGTCAACCAAGGTTCATCAGCTCGCTCTGCTGAGTTGTCGGGCCTCAGTGTGACTCATTACCAAAGGTCTGGTTAGGTAACTTTGTTACCTGTGCACGACTTCTACTGACATACAATAGTATTTTGCTTTCATTCAGGCATGGCTAATAAATTAATCTTTTGACAAATTTCCGGGATCTACAAAAAGTGGAGACATCTTCTGAGCTACTGGGGTCTGAAATACACTGGGTCTGGTCAGTATTTGAATGGGTGACCTAACTTGGGTCAGCAGTCTTTGGCACACAAGTTCCCACGACCATATTATTATTATTATTATTATTATTATTATTATTATTATTATTATTATTCAGAAATGAGCCCCACTCATAAAGAACAAGCCCACCACAGGGGCCACTGACTTGAAATTCAAATTTCCAAAGAATATTATGGTGTTCATTCGAAAGAAGTAATAGAAGGTAAAGGGAAATACAGAAAAAAGAGTCAGTTATTACAAAGACAAATAAATTAACAAATATCGGATAATGGTATGCCCGTCCCAAAACGAAAAATTATTAAATAAACCAATATCTCTGTCTCTAATAAATCCATGCTTACAGACTACCTGGCCATTGTGCTAGCTAACTGGAAATGAAGTGAATTGAATATAGAATTTAGGCCAAAGACCAAGAGCTGGGAAATATGAGGTCATTCTGCGCTCAAACGGAAACTGACAGCAAAAGGTTTGAAAGGTGTAACAGGAGGAAAACCTCAAAGCAGTTGCACTATGAATCCATTCTTAGGAGAGGGTGGAAAGTAAGATGGAAAAAAGGGAATATGAAAGGAGGTAAAGTAAAAGGAACGAAAGGGGTCGCAGCTAGGGGCAGAAGGGACGCTGCAAAGAACAGTGACGCCACTATACCCCGCCACGGAGGCTAGCTAATTGGAAAAATGCTCAATATAGCCAGAAGAAATTAGCTTAATTGTCACCTCCGAAAACCGCGGAATATCCCATCCGTCTCAAGCTTGGGCGAGCTTTCGTGTATTGACAACACGTCACGAAAACACGAAAATTCTCGTGCTTTCGAGGAACCATCACGCACGGGGCAAATGTGGCCACCAAGTTCATGTTACAAGGTTCTGTGTTACTTTTCATACGACCAAATGTATCGATTCATCTTAAGGTTCATGAACCTGATTGAGGTTATCAGTGAGTCCTGATGAGGGTTTAGTGAGAGTCCTTATGAGGATTTAGTAAGAGTCCTTATGAGGGTTTAGTAAGAGTCCTTATGAGGATTTAGAAAGAGTCCTCATGAGGATTTAGTAGTCGTCCTTATGAGGATTAGTAAGAGTTCTTAAGAGGATTTAGTAAGAGTCCTTATAAGGATTTATTATGAGGATTTAGTAAGAGTCCCTATGAGGTTTTAGTAAGAGTCCTTATGAGGATTTAGTAAGAATCCTTATGGGAATTTAGTAAGAGTCCTTATGAGGATTTAGCAAGAGTCCTTAAGAGGATTTAGTAAGAGTCCTTATGAGGGTTTAATAAGAGTCCTTAGGAGGATTTAGTAAGAGTCCTTAGGAGGATTTAGTAGGAGTCCTTAGGAGGATTTAGTAAGTCCTTAGGAGGATTTATTATGAGGATTTAGTAAAAGTCCCTATGAGGTTTTAGTAAGAGTCCTTATGAAGATTTAGTAAGAGTTCTTATGAGGATTTAGTAAGAGTCCTTATGAGGATTTAGTAAGAGTACTTATGAGGATTTAGTAAGAGTCCTCATGAGGATTTAGTAAGAGTCCTCATGAGGATTTAGTAAGAGTCCTCATGAGGATTTAGTAAGAAGTGTATCTGAGGAGATTATTGGTTTAATGAAGAATATAGTTTTCATCATGATGAATGATTAAAATATCTGAGTAGTGGGGAAATTACTAATCAGATTACAGAATACGACAAGGGGATTACATGGAATACAGTTACCCAAATTAAGGGGGAATCACATCGCCGAGACCCTTCCATGTGAGGAGAGACTTACAGAATACGACAAGGGGATTACATGGAATACAGTTATCCAAAATAAGGGGAATTACATCGCCGAGACCCTTCCATGTGAGGAGACACTAATTATAAATAAGGGTTAGTGAAAGCAATGGTATCAGGTCTGAAGAGAGAGAGAGAGAGAGAGAGAGAGAGAGAGAGAGAGAGAGAGAGAGAGAGAGAGAGAGAGAGAGAGAGAGAGAGCAAATCTTCAACATTTCCCAACATGATAACCTGATCGGTTACTGTCAAAACCTGAAGAACCAAACCACCCCCTCCATTCTCCCCCTCCCCAACACAACAATCCCCCCAACAAAAAAAGAAAAAATGAAAACGGTGGCATAAATTTCACCTGCCTGCAGCTTTACTACTGACGTCTCTCTCTCTCTCTCTCTCTCTCTCTCTCTCTCTCTCTCTCTCTCTCTCTCTCTGATACATTAAGCCTTAGAAGTAATTGTTAATAATTAATTAACTTCGCTATATTTACTGACACAGCGTGAATTTGAAAGCGTATATTATTTTCAGATGGACCTGCAACCGTCCGCACTTTATTCTTGGAAAATGGTTTAAATGTCAAAATCATAAAAACATATTTGCTTTCGACCGAAACATTATGTTGTTGATGGGTTAAGGTCATGTGGCACTCAGGATCGTTTTCTGTAATGGGTATCCGTCGTGCCAATGTAGGGTATATTCCTAGTGCCAATGTAGGGTACGTTGAGGAAGGCGACACTGGGTCTAGGCAAGAGATGAGCAAAGAGAACTCGTCGCAGAATCTACACGTACTGGTTACTGGAATCGAAACTGGAATATTAAATTTAGGCCAAAGAACAAGCGCTGGACCCAAGTGATCATTCATCGCTGAAAGAGAAATGAGAGTAAAGGAGGTCTTAAAGGTGTAAAAGGAGGTAAACCTCGCAGTTGCACTTTGAAAGACTTGTTTGGAGAGGGTGGAAAGTAAGACGAAATAAAGAGAATATGAACGGAGGTGTAGTAAAAAGAAGGAAAGGGGGTTGCGACTAGGGGTTGAGGGAACGCTGCAAAGAACCTTGAGGCATGCCTACAGTGCTCCCCTACTGGGAGCACTGAATATTAAAGATAGCAATGAATTGCTGAATTTAAATGGCACTGCACAGATCAACCTTTAGAGGTCTGGAGAGAGCGGCCATGGGTCACAAGGTGCTGAGAGAGAGGGGGAATGCCAACAGAATGAGACAATCATATTGGCTTCTGTTGATAAACTATGAATTTATTACATTCTGAGCAGTGCATCATATCCAACAAATTTAAAAGATATCTAAAGCGAATCTGGAGCGTTGGGGGCTAAACTTAACGACTGATGTTTGGAATCTGTGCTTTTGACAGTTAAATCATCAAAGATTAAAATGCATGCGGTTTTGCATTCATCCAAAAAAAACGGTATATGCTTTCATATACACGCTATGTCTGTAATAATCGCAAATGTAATTAAATAATTACTGTTTAAGCATGATGTTGTAGAGAGAGAGAGAGAGAGAGAGAGAGAGAGAGTTCGGAGCGTGCAACATCAGCTCCTCGCAACTGACCGGTTCTTTGACTCCGCCCAAAAACACCAAAAAAAAAAAAAAGAAAAAAGAAAAAAAAAAGAAAAAGAGACGGAATTTCCCTGCCTCAGGCACCAACCTTGCACGATCTCCCTTCGGAATGACCTGGGAGGAAAAAACTCCCTCCGGGCGGCCCCAAAAAAAAAAAAAAAAAAAAAAAAATCACACAAAGGGATCATCTTCCGTCTCACATTTTCAAGAACACCTTGAAAAAGATTATTTGCATGAAGCAGGTTTCTGTTAATAATGTCACTGCAATGCGGGATTTTTTGAAATGCCTGACATTTCATGCAACAAAACACTTGTATTAAATCATGGGCGGTTAACAGGCTTAATTATGAATAGGGGAGGAATGTGTGCAGGTGTACAAGTGTCTAAATTTAGAGACAAAAGGAATGCACTTGTAGCCTCCTGTGTAGGTGCATAAAGAAAAGAAATGCACGTATAGCTTTCTGTCTTTGTGCATTAAGTGACTGGAGTTCTGCAAATTATCTACATCAGGAATGAAATGGAATATACAGTTTAGGACAAAGGCCAAGCACTGGGACCTATGAGGCCATTCAGCGCTGGAAAGGAAACTCAGAGTAAGTAGGTTTGACAGGTGTAACAGGAGGAAAACCTCAAAGCAGTTGACTATGAAATAATTTTTAGGAGAGGGTGGACAGCAAAATGGAAAAAAAAAATAATCTGAATGGAAGTACAGTAAAAGGAATGACAGGGGTTGCAGCTAGGGGCCGAAGGGACGCTGCTGCAAAGAATGCCTACAGTGCATCTCGTGAGGTGTCTCTACATCAGGATTTAATTCACGATTCAGCAGTTTAAGGCCGGATAGATAGATAGATATATAGATAGATAGATAGATAGACAGATAGATAGATAGACAGATAGATAGATAGATAGATAGACAGATAGATAGATAAATAAGTATATCTTGCAAAGACAACCTTAAAGAGGTTTAAGCCCCAAGGAAAAATTTCTGAAGCTAACAACAACACGAAATAAAAAAAAAAACTGGTCTGATTGAAGGAGGTACCACAAAAGCGCGTCAAGAACCCGTCTTCGGTATCAAAGATTCTCTCTCTTTCTCTCTCTCTCTCCGTGCCTCAAAAAGAAAGCAAGAAAAGAGAGCTAGAGAAAGAAACGAGGGGTAGAAAGCGTAAGAAAAAAAAAGAGGAAAAGAAAAGGCTGCTTCTTCCCACGGCTTGGGATAGGAAGTCTGACTTGGATCTCACACACAGAAAGAGCAGTTTCCATCTTTCAAGATGTTACTCGAGAACTCGAGATAAATTGGCATTCATTTCCTAATATTGCGTTATATGTGCTACTTGGTATTGCTCTCTCTCTCTCTCTCTCTCTCTCTCTCTCTCTCTCTCTCTCTCTCTCTCTCTCTCTCTCTCTCTCTGTTACCGCTACATTTTATTCTGCACTGTGATGCAACAAGTTACATTTATTTTGCCGAGATGCAGCGGGGGAGAGAGAGAGAGAGAGAGAGAGAGAGAGAGAGAGAGAGAGAGAGAGAGAGAGAGAGAGAGAGAGAGAGAATGCTTTCAAGCCTTGGATGATGGAAGATTTCAAACAAAGTAACATATGATAATTATGGTTCACTGCTATGTTACGTCTCTAAGAGAGAGAGAGAGAGAGAGAGAGAGAGAGAGAGAGAGAGAGAGAGAGAGCCAGCCATGTGAGCAAACACATGTCAGAGTGTTGGTTGCTAAGTATAAGGATTCTCTTATCACAGAAGTAAGACTTATCTCGAAGATTTGCCTCGGAACATGGTTAAAAAACATAATGACTCTCTGATAGTATAAGTTTGTATGCACTTCTGATAACCACATGCAGAACTGCTCTCTCTCTCTCTCTCTCTCTCTCTCTCTCTCTCTCTCTCTCTCTCTCTCTCTCTCTCTCTCTCTCTCTCAAGAAGGAATTAACAAATACTAAGTAATTCTGTCCCCAGACTGCTGGGTGGAGTGGTGGGCGGTAAGCAGGAATGGATCCACGGGCCTAGCAAAATATGACCAAGCACTGCAGTTCCCATATGTGATCCTAACTCCATTCGAAAGTTCTTCAGGAAAAGGGAAAAGAACTTGAGTTTGGGATGACTTTCCCTCTAAAAAAAAAAAAAAGTCTAAAAAAGAGAGTTTATAGACGCCCAGTCGAGCAATCGGAGGGCGCAGGGTGAAGAGGCTTTGTAAAAGAAAAAAAAATTCCAAAGTCTTGTCGTAAATGGAATGTTGGTCAAGATTAATTTATCTGATACCGCCACACACTTTGTTCTCTTAACCTCATTTCATCTTGTATTCTCATAATGATTTTTTATCTGTTTATCTTTTAATTTATATTTTTCAATTTTTTTCTAATAACTGATATCTTTCTGCATCTCCTATTATCTTCTGCATATTATTTGGAAGCAAGAATTTGAAGGGCTTGTTTCATATGAATAGGGGTTCATCTCAATAATAATAATAATAATAATAATAATAATAATAATAATAATAATAATAATAATAATAATAATAATATAGAGACCACGATCTTCCAACGCCCACACAAGAACATACAATGCAGCCACATCCGAATCCTTACCTCAAGGCAGAGAGAGCCTTTACCTCGCCTTGCCTTGCCTTGCCTAACCCAAGCTTCCAAGCCTTTCAAAGCAACCTGTTGATTAGGTCACCTGCCTCCCTACCTCCTCCCCCACCTCCCACCCCTCCTACTCCTCTCGCTCGGAGGTAGAGCTCAAGTCTCCCCTATGGTGATGTCAAACTGGTCTTAGATTATTCGTATCGCATTGCGGGCTCTCTCTCTCTCTCTCTCTCTCTCTCTCTCTCTCTCTCTCTCTCTCTCTCTCAATGTAGCTCTGACATCAATTTCAATAATATCATGGAGGCGTTTCTTGGTGAGAGAGAGAGAGAGAGAGAGAGAGAGAGAGAGAGAGAGAGAGAGAGAGAGAGAGAGAGAGAGAGAGAGAGAGAGCTTGATATCAAAATGGTCTTACATCATTCGTATCTCTCTCTCTCTCTCTCTCCTCTCAACGTAAAGATAGCTCTAACGTAAACTACAATAGTTTCATGGAGACCTTTCTTAAAGAGAGAGAGAGAGAGAGAGAGAGAGAGAGAGAGAGAGAGAGAGAGAGAGAGAGAGAGAGAGAGAGAGAGAGAGATTTTATCCAAAAAAGTGTCTTACAGATTTCTGTTTTCCCTCAGCTTCCGCCTTACGTCGCTTTTGGTGTTAAATTAACAAATTAACATACTCTCGATCGATCGATCAGGTAAACTCCGAGACGAAGGCCCATCCCATCCTCTCTCTCTCTCTCTCTCTCTCTCTCTCTCTCTCTCTCTCTCTCTCTCTCTGTCTTTCGGTCTTTAGGGAATATCAAGGGATCTCTCTCTCTCTCTCTCTCTCTCTCTCTCTCTCTCTCTCTCTCTCTCTCTCTCTCTCTCTCTCGGTCTTTAGGAATATCAGGGATCTTCTCTCTTCTCTCTCTCTCTCTCTCTCTCTCTATAGGAGAGCTGTTAATCAGCTCAGTGGTCTGGTTAAACTAAGATATACTTAACTCTCTTTCTCTCTTTTTAGGAATATCAAGGGATCTCTCTCTCGGTCTCTAGGGAATATCAAGGATCTCTCTCTCTCTCTCTCTCTTTAGGGAATATCAAAGGAGACTCTCTCTCATTCTCTCTCTTTAGGGAATATCAAGGGATACTCTCTCTCTCTCTCTCTCTCTCTCTCTCTCTCTCTCTCTCTCTCGTCCGAAAAAGCATTTCCTGTCCTCGGGCACACACGGCGACCTAAGGTGCCTCAGGCAACATGCCATTCTCCATTCCCCCGACTCGGACTAAACAAATTAACGTTGCACCCTCTTCCAAAACTGGTCTGACACCATGCCGCGTGCGTGCGCGCGCACACACCTGTCGCTTTAAGCGAGTCTGAATGTTTTTGTGAACGTTTAAGTCTAGCGGTGACTGGGAAGTAACGTCGAAATAAAATACGGCTTTGCATACTGGGAAAAACAATAAAGATTTTTCAGGGTTCCTGAACTGAAGACAAAGGTTTTACAGTCTTAGTATTCAGCTGTGTATAAAAATAAATAGGCAATTGGCTCCTTTTAAAGTGCATCAGTGTTCCAGGCAAAAGTGGCTGCTGCCAAAATATATGGTTAGATTGGTATTTATTAACTGTGGAATTATAAAAAAAAAAGGGGAAAAGTTAGACTACAAAGCTATACCATTCATATACCACAAACTTTCCGGGAGGCCAGTCAATAATTAACCATTGTGAGACCTCCAAATGAATCGATGAACTGAACGAATTGGCCCACAGCATTACGCCAAAAGCAGAAAGTTGACCTCTTCGTTAAATTTCAAAAAAAAAAAAAAAAAAAAAAAAAAAAAAAAAAAAAAAAAAACCGCCTCGCAATGAAGAACATTCCTTCAAGAAAGAACCTGCCGCCCGTGGCCTCGGGGTTCTAAGTGCACAACGCCCCCAGCACCAGTCCAGGATCCAGCCACTTGCTCTTCCAAGGGGTGATTGGCATCGAGGGAGGAGAGGAGGGGGTATAGGGTATGGTAGACAGGTGGGGGTTGGGTAGGAGGGGCCCCCCCTTGTTCAGGGACAAGAGCTCAAAAGGGAGGAGTGTATGTGATCTTCCAAGTCCTCCTCCTCCTCCTCCCCTTTCTTGCATTCCAATGCACAAGGGGGGGCAAGAGAAGCAGAGATAGGATATGATCTTATCCCTTTTTGAATTCCCATGTGGCTGCTTTTGTGTGTGCGTGTGTGTGTGTCTGCCTGCCTGCCTGCCTGTGTGTGTGAGTGGAGCGTGGGATAAGAGGGCATTCCTTTGACATCCAAAAACTCCCTTTGCTCTCCTCTCCCACCAGGTTCTCACGGTCAGCGAGCCCTCAGTCGAGAAAAGGAGGGGCGTTGGATATAATCTTTCGCTCTTCACCTCCTCTCGTTGAGGTGATTGTCGAGGTAATCGCGTCTCCTGAAAACTTCCCACAGGAACCACGATTACGCCACAACTGTGGGAAACGGAATGTCGAATTTAGGCCAAAGGCCAAGCGGTGGGACCTATGAAGTCATTCAGAGCCGAAAAGGGAAACTGAGAGAGAAAAAAAAAAGGTTTGAAAGGTGTAACAGGAGGAAAACCTCAAAGCAGTTGCACTATGAATCAATTGTTAGGAGAGGAGAGGGTTGAAAGTAAGCTGGAAGAAAGAGAATGTGACCGGAGGTACAGTAAAACGAATGAAAGGGGTTACAGCTAGGGGCCCTAAGGAAGGGACACTGTAAAGAACCTCGAGTAATGCCTACAGTGCACCGCATAAAGTCCACTGACGGCACTATTGGGAGACCCTGTGATGTTGCCTTAGAAGCTCCATTAATGCGTTAAATGTTTATTTACTTTCAGACTCATATGTATATCCTACATTGCATTTAATTTTTATTCCCTCTCACTAATATAGGCTATAGATCATATGATCAACTATTCTGCGGACTGCAGCTAAAGAAAGTTAACGCAGCTATTAGTTCGCATAAGATTATAAGCAACAAGTCCATTCACTGGAAAACTATAACATGCTAACACTTCCACAACTTACAACCTACTACACATAAACAACAGATTTCATAATTCAATAAAACGAAAACATGCTTTTTATTACTGAGCCGAAGAACTTTAAGGAAACCTCTAAATGCTTGATAAATGCATACTTTTTTATACTCGATGTAAAAGAATATTTCTAACCTACTTGAACAAAATATTACAAAAGCGATTTTATGATATCCACGTGCCCTAATCTTGAGACACAATCAGAACATTAAATAATGGTATAGATGTAAAATTAAATAGTGGTATAGATGTAAGGTGGGTTGTATATTCATGCATTATTCATACATCTTTCCACCGCGGCCGACCATTCCTCCTCCCCCCACCCCACCCCAAATAAGGGAGGCTGCACCTTTGATACCGTAATTAGTGTCCCCAGAGTGCCAAGGTCACTAAACACTAATGAGCTGTCTGTATAAAAAAATAGGTAAAAAAAAACTATCTAATCATAAGCATAGATCCTGAGTTCAGCGACTGATTTGATAGCTATAACTGGCGATGCAATTATCAAGGTCACTGAACCGTGATGAAACGGCAGTAAAAAAATGAAAGGAAAAAAAATTGCTTTACGCCAAAAAGCGTACATATTGGGCGTTGCACTGAAGTAATAGTTTGAACCGCCCAGTGCAAAACTTGCACAGTATTCTGAATTGGAACTGGAATATAAAATTTAGGCCAGAGACCAAGCGCTGGAACCTATAAGGTCATTCAGGGCTGAAAGGGAAATTGAGAGTATTAAGATTTTACAGGTGTAACAGGAGAAATACCTCGCATTTGCACTATGAAAACAATTGTTAGGAGGGTGGAAAGTACGACGGAAGAAAGAGAATATGAACGGAGGTACAGTAAAGCGAATGAAAGGGGTCGCAGCTAGGGGCCTATGGGACGCTGCAAAGAGCCTTAAGTAATGCCCACAGTGCACGGCATGAGGTGCACCGATGGTTACCCCACCAAGGTAACACATTTTCTGATATAAGCCAGCACTACATGCCACCAGTATTTCAAGAACCATATGTACTATACATAGCCTATATAATTGTATCAGCCTTCTAAGAAATAATTACAACCCTTGGTAGTGTTATAAGTCACATGAAACAAATTCTAAGAAATAATAACCTTTGTTGGTAGTGTAATAACTCACACTAAACAACCAAACTAGAGTATTCTCAAGGTCGAGCACGTTTGCATGATGTTGGTAATGATCGGCAAAAGGGTTCTTTGTTCGTCACTTTTTTTTTTTCTTTTAATCTTAGGTTGTACTTGGGTGGTCTCCTACTGAACGTGGCATTGTTGCTGAACCACAAGCAGTAATCCCAAGGGACCTGTGACTATCAAACTTTTCACGCATCGCACTGACAGGTTTGTTTGTTATTTCCCCTTAGCAGCACCAGTGTGCAGTCAGCGTGCCTCACTGTCGAACTTCTCCAGAGTTCCTGAGGTCCTTTATTCCTCACGCCGCTGGACTGTGGAAGTCTCACTCAGGTGTCGTAAAATTGCACTGCATTGTCCTAGCCATGAAGGATGTCGCCTTGTACTTTAATAATTTACTTACATTTTTATCCTCTTATTAATTTATATCTTCTTTTCTAGTACTGATCTCTCCTTTCGTTATTCCATACTACCTTCTGCTGCCTCTTTCAAATGAGCACCATATTCTTTGGCAGCTTGAATTTCGGGTCAATGGCCCCTTTGGTGGGCTTGTTCCACATGAATCGGTTTCATCTTCTGAATAATAATAATAATAATAATAATAATAATAATATTATTATTATTATTATTATTATTATTATTATTATTATTATTCAGCCAGAAAATATTTCCGTAGAGTTTCGGTTCTTGGTAGTTCGAGCGACACGAATTCTAAGAAAGATCAATTAGGGCTGAAACTCTACAAAAATGCTCCACCTGTTTCACTGAAATGTTTAGCGTGCACGAGACACCCTGTGGCTTATACAAGAAGATTTAAGATTCGCTATTAAATAACAGTGCACTTATGACGAGTCAATGTTCATTTCTATTGTGACTGTTACATATACTCTAGTAATATTCTAGAGAGCACTATTAAAAAGGTCAATGTAACTTCAAATATGACAAGAGGAAACCAAAAACTGGAATTGGAATTGGAATATAGAATTTAGGGCAAAGGCCACGCGCTGGGGCCTTTGAGGTCATTCAGCGCTGAAACGGAAAATTGATGGTAAAATGTTATAGAAAGGTGTAACAGGGGGAAAGCCTCGCAGTTGCACTGCGGAACAATTGTTAGAAGAGGGTTTCAAGTAAGATGGAAGAAAGAATATGAATGGAGGTGCAGTAAAGGGAATGAAAGGAGTTGCAGCTAGGGGCCGAAGGGACGCTGCTAAGAGACTTTAGTAGGCTAATGCCTACAGTGCAGCGTTTGAGGCACTACCCCCTTAAAGGGGACCCCCAGGGGCTAAGGGTGATGGTAAGATTGTTAACTTAAAAGCAAAGCCACCACGGGGCTGAGGAGAAATGGTTGGAAGCACCCACAAAAAAAACACACACACACACGCACAATAATGGGACAGCCGGCATTTTCAAATGCACAAACAACAAACAACTCACTCCACTTACAAAGTACGGCAATACACATCTAATCCAGAGATAGCTCACATGTCGGCTCCATTAAAACTGGCCTTTATTAATGGTCTAACGGCTACACAAGAATAACAGATGCAAATGAGGTGAGCTTGACGAGAGATGGCGTTCTCGATAGTTATTGAACAATATATATATATATATATATATATATATATATATATATATATATATATATATATATTTATAGATATATATATATAATATATATATATAAATGAATTTTTTCTCACTTTTACAAGCGCGAATTTTTCTATTCTAATATTAAGTCATTATAGTCATATATACTGTTTAATATTGAATTCACTATACCCTGGGTGTGTTATAAGATATTGAATTCATTAGGTACTAAATATTTGTTGATAAAAGTTATTTCTAAGGTATATATGAATTAGGTATATAAATATTTGTTGATAAATATTCTATATGTAATTTCCTTGAATTTATTTATATATATATATATATATATATATATATATATATATATATATATATATACACATACACGCATACAATTACAACTTTTACACACTCTACACGCACGTAATAATTATACAAAGCCATTATATCGTCAAGCTAACCAAACAATCACAGACACTATCTCCTTTCACATACAGAAGTCAGCTGTAGCGAGCGACGTAGAAAATCATTAAAAAGTCGAAAAAACGCTAAACAAATAAACATTAGGCTTAAGTCGGGATTAAAGCCAGCTACGGCCGCCAACCAGATCAAATCGCCGGGCCAAAAACGTAAACAGGAGTTCGAATGCATACACACAAGGGTGGCGTCCGAACGTCGTCTTTCGACTCTGGCTTCGGTCCAGTTCCTTCGAGTAAACAAAACTGGTGTGTGGATTCTTGAAGAGAATGGGGCCATTTTAGCGTTTGTATTACTTATTATATACACCGACCAGGTCAAATCTGCAAGAGAAAACAATGATTAAAGAAAACAAACTGTAGGCAAAGACGATTATCATCGAACGAACGAACGAAAAAAAACCGCCATAAAAGTTCTCGGATTCTGTCTGTGGCAAGTGGCTGCTACATAGTGATTCATAAAGTACATTCGATTCCAGGCGGTGGCCTGCATCTGTGGCCATGGGTCACGCCGAGTCCTGAGAGGCAAATGGAGCGAGGAGAAAAAAAAAGACATCTGTCAGATTCGAAGGGAGACTGGGGAAGGGGGTGGCCTCCTGTTGTTGAGGTTGGGTCTGGGGAGGTGGATGAGGGGGGTTTACACGTGACGTTTTATTCGTAATGTGAGACGCAAGACACGTCTCGTATAACGAATAATACGTATTTTCTCTTTAATTAAAAACGACAATGGCCATGAAATCACATCGCTTTTTGCTTTTGCTCTCGTGAGTGACAAGCAAGGTAGGGACTCTTCAATGCATGCATGCATGCATGCACACACACAGATACTGTATGTGTATATATATATTATATATATTTACACTACACACACACACACACACACACACATATATATATATATATATATATATATATATATATATATATATATATATATATATAATCACCTTCACGTTATACACATCAATATAAAACTGTTACCTGAACGAGAGAGCAGTTTAAGCTCTCGAACAGATTTTAATTCGTATTCAACATACTTAACACGGTATATGAACTCAGTGTTACCACAATGAGATACAGTACCACCGACTATGAAGGCTTTTTTTTTTATTTTTGTTTTAACTAAGAAGTCGGTGGCCCCATTTGTCCTACCACCTCTTGGTCTAAAGCAAATTTTCATAGAAAGCTCAATGGCACACTAGTAAAAATGCTACTTTAAATCTCATCTTCACACGATATACGTGACTTTCAAACGCAATTAGAAACTCAATACAAGTCTAATCCTCAGCCTACAAGGTGATTTGAACTCGCAGCCAGCAAACACTGCCTCTAACAAACATGCAAAAGCTCACTTAGGCTAAATGTTTAAGTGAATTGTTTATAGCCTAATAACAATGGAATTCAGTCAGGAGGGTTGTATGTTAATTATCATCACAATCATCATAACGGCACGGGGTAGGTTAGTATTATCCTTTCTTCAGTGCAAAATGACAGTATAGGCTACTCGATCCACCCGAAAAAGTCAGGACACCAGTATTCCCATCCCTCCCCCCCCCACCAACTACAGCAATAACACACGCAAGACTTTACCTAACAGCTATAACACACGTATCATTAACGTCGTATGGTCATATTTCCCTTGATGTGTAATGAGTTCTCTCTCTCTCTCTCTCTGTGTGTGTGTGTGTGGTCAGAGACTTCCTCTATGGCCACCCCTCCTAATATTTCCTTGGGCCTTACACTGGTCTTCATCGTGGTACTACAAAATCTACAACATTCCTGGCTAACTAACTGCTCCTCCCCATTCTCACTACATATCCAAACCATTTCAGCCTCTGAGCTGAACCAGTGTTCAAGCAGATCAATAAAATATACATCAGCCCCCACATGAAATTACTTGAGGGCAATTTCTACAATTCAAAACTGTTTGCAAAATGAAATTCACAGAAAATCTGCCAGAGACAGTCTTCCTAAAAGGTCTTTGTCAATCAACAAGTTATAAACTAGAAGCTCGTGACTATTACTGGGAACTGAGGTTTAGAAACATTTGTACGAAGTCTTTAAATGATAGTCTAGATAAGAGTCCAATGGCAAAGATAACAAGTAATGATAAGGCTTCATGACCCTTCAAACCAAAAGTCAAACACCTTCAGCTGCCCACAAAGCGCAATGTAAGATGACATGAAAAACAATGGTGTTTTAGGCGACGATTTTTCACAAAACTTCAGACCTGGTAAAACATTTGTCTTTCAGATGAGGTCAGAAACTTCTTCCTGTGATACTTTGAAAATAATCAGTCTGACAGACATTCTTAAGCACTGATAGCTGCTTTGTTACAAAATCAAGTTGTAGCCTTACTTATAGGATATGCAGTTTAAGTCTACACAATACAGTTCATCTCTGTCAGTTCTGCAAAGGCGACACAACGGCACAACTCTATTTGAGAAAACTAATTTTGCCTGACTCTGTTAGGCTCAATTCCAGTTCCATTGTGATTTGGGGCTTCTTACGTTGAAATGTTTTAATTCTAATAAATAATAGTAACTCAGTTCAACTTCTGACTTGTACAAATGCAGGTTGTAAGTATAATGGCGTTAGTAAAAGAGTACATAAGCAATGTGTAAGAATTTACGACAGTCGTGAAGCAAGATGGGAGTACTAAGACTTAGCCTACTACTTTTACCTATATCTAAATAGGCCTATGTTCATTTGCACTTATGGAACAACAGAATTTCGCGCTAATGAAGGCCTAACCTTGCATGATGTGGCCTCAACAACCTTGCCTTGGCCGTCGTAGTCTCTCGAGACCACAAGAGACCGAGTCACGGCATTACGAGACCACGAACCAAGACTCCACACACACACACAAACTCACATAGGCCTATATAGGCCTAGCCTATATATATATATGTGTGTGTATATATATATATATATATATATATATATATATATATATATATATATATATATATATATATATATATAGAGAGAGAGAGAGAGAGAGAGAGAGAGAGAGAGAGAGAGAGAGAGAGAGAGAGAGAGAGAGCGTTATGCAACCAATAATCCATTGCATACAACAACAAAAATCACCAGCACTTGTCACTAAAACTGGGCTGAATTAATCAAAGATGACATTTTTATGTCTAGACTATTGAAAACAACAAAGGCCTTTTAGATTCAGGAAAGCGTAAAGGCAATTTTATCTTGCATGTATGCATATGTATGTATGTGTGTATATATAAACAGTATATATATATATATATATATATATATATATATATATATATATATATATATATATAGGCCTATATATATAGATGAAAGGGAAGGTAAAACAGCTGCGTCTAGAAATATGGGCTTGAGACACTGGACGTAATTATAGGTACCCAATATATATACAGTGCCTTACGTAACATATACATTACAATCATTAACAGTACACATTACACTCACGTCCCCACAAACATTCCAGAATGAGTGTAGCCTATGTGTACCGTATATATCACAGTCTCCAAACACTTCCATTGAAATATGTGACAACGGTATTAACTACAGATAATTATATAACCATTAATATTGTAGACTTTTAAAAAATACATTTTGGGGATTCCTCTGCATTCCTCCATGGGCTACGGAAGACATCAGTACTGGTCATGATATCAAGTGATTTTAGTTTACATGAAGAAAACCACATTAAGGTCCAGTGCTTTTCTGAATAACAGTATTATTATTAATCGTAGCAATGGTATCACTAGTGATACCCTTGCAACGAAGGGTATCACCAATACCACACTGTAGTTCATAACTGGCATTAGCATTCACTACTGTCGGATGGTGAACACTCACCGTAGGCCTATTCATTAAAATCATTCATCGTTATTGGTGTAGAAGTCACCATTCTTTCATATTGCTTATGCCTATGTACTCTGTTGTACTTGCATCTGCATTTCTACAGAGCCAGAAGTTGATCTGATTCATAAAATTTAGGCTGTAAAGACAATCACTGGGAGAAAACCTCACAGCTGTACTAAGAAGTAGCAGTTAGAGCGGTTGGACAGCAGCTGAAGAATGAAGGGAAAAGGTAAAAAGGCTAAAAAGTGGGTGCAGCTAGGGGCCAAAGGGACGCTGCAAACACCCTTTAAACGCCAACAATGAATTGAGTGAGCTGCACTGAGGACCCTACCTCCTACATAAATACGCCCATAGACCCAGAAGCTGAAGAGCTACTGTTATTTATACCAAAAAGATAAAACTGATGCTTCTACGACTTAGCAACGCCGACAACACTTGAATCTCGTCTCTCCCAGGGGCGCCATAGCGTAGATAAGGCGGTGTCATAATGTTCTCAGAGAAGTGCATTCGAGTTCAGCCAGCATCTGCTCACTAGACTTCTAAGAATGTTTACTTTGCAACATGTGTCAAAATAATTACCGGTCCTGATTCAGACGAGTGTGGTGGCTATTGGCCAACTTTATCAGGAAATTCTCATGACAGCGCATAAACAGAGAGAGAGAGAGAGAGAGAGAGAGAGAGAGAGAGAGAGAGAGAGAGAGAGAGAGAGAGAGAGAGATAGAAATCATCGCCGGTATGTGTTAGAGAGAGAGAGAGAGAGAGAGAGAGAGAGAGAGAGATTTTAATGCATATTAAAAGTCATTATCGACAAGGGGAGAGAGAGAGAGAGAGAGAGAGAGAGAGAGAGAGAGAGAGAGAGAGAGAGAGAGAGAGAGCGAGAAAAGATGAAAACAACCCGTTTTCTCATACCAAAATAAAATATTGTCTATCTTACGGCAACTGAATACAATAAATAATTCGTTACGTCTTTAAAATCGCCATCTTACGGTATATACCTGAATACAAGACATAGCCTAATTAAGCAATGTGGAAAACGAAAACTTAGACCTATTGTGGTTAACCCTCAGGTAAATGTCATACTATTTTAGTGATTCCTTTGGTATTTCAAAGTAGAACAGTTGTACCGTACTTTACCGTAGCCTAATACACAAGCAAACCCAAAAAGGCAAAAGAATTAAAACAATTAAAATTACTTCACAATACCGACAAAGTAATAGATATATACATTTTACCGTAACTCAAATATTTCGACAATGATGTTCTCAGTAATTGTCTGAAACACCAGTTTGAACGTAACCAGAAATTATTTTAAACATTAATGCTCCAGTTTTGTAAAAAAAAAAAAAAAAAAAAAGCCTGGGGGTTAGCCTACCTAAACCAACTGTACGTTAATACCAAAGGCCTAGTAACCATTTCAATTCTGTGCATAAACAAAAAATAAGCATGAATCATATGGTTACCAAGCTACGAAAAGCATTAAAAGCAAGCGAATAACCTCGTCATCTAGGAGCAACATACTTTTCTCATCCTGTTTAAACTATATATTAATAAATAAAAAAAAAACATACGTTTACTTTAACCATTGTATCTACCTACACAACAGTATCTCTACCAACACTGTGACAGTATCAAGTGCAACATATAAAACGCCATGAACGTTGAACTTTTTCTCAGTTTAATAAAAACCAAAAATCTACAATATCTTTTTTCTTCAAATTCTAACTTTAAAAAAGAAAGCCTTGATTCAGTTCTCTGTACTGTAGTTGACAAACCCACACTGACTGCGTGGTCATAAAAAAACTGCACCTACCCACAGCTGTGAACTTTGAACTTTTTTCAGCTTTACAAAAAAAAAAAAAAAAAATCCTACGAACTTTTTTTTTTTTTTTTTTTACGTTCTATACTATAAAGACTTGATTTAGTTGTGTTCGGTAGTTGAAAAACCTGCACGAGTTATATGGTGATAAAAAAAAAACCGCACCTACCCAACAGTAGTGGCGAACCCGCATCACGGGGGTTCAATTTATCCTATAAAATAATTGCAAACATCACCAGACCTTCCCTGCTCTTACAGAGAAAAGGACTCGCCTACACTTACCTAAAAGCAGACCCGAAAATCAACATAAACATAATTTATAATGTAATATCGATACAGAATATTATCAAAACACTTGAAAATATCTCAAAAGTATTCAGAAATTAATACCAGTGTTCTACAACATTTCAATAACAACACCAATTGCAGTAAACCAAGAACTGTTACAATCAGAGGACTGCAATATTTATATGAGATGCGGCGACATTTACATTAAGAATAATTTCAGCTACTGCTTGCTGGCCTTGATTATTTTATACCTAATTCCACTGGCCCCCACTAGGCTATCCCCAAACCACAAAAACTGAGAAACAATAGCCTGTGGAGAATTGCTTACTCCTTGGAGGTGAAAATGCCATCAAAATCATTGTGTACTAATACTTTGGTGGTATTTGCAGTTCAACCTTGATATCGAACTCCTTAAGTATCAGTGCATCCCCAAGGCAAAAGAACCATGCAAATAGTTGTGGACCCACTGCACACTCGTTCACTCCAGTAGGATACCAAGAAAAGAAGCATTCTTGTCACTACATGAAACAAAGATCATGGGATTTACGGACCCACGAACAAAACAATAAGTCTTTGGGCTCTGAACAAGCAACAGGTAAGAGACGACGTATAGCCTAGCCCTGACAGCTGATTGACAGCTGGAGAAGGATTGGCTCAAGAGAGAGTGCGTTGATTGTATGGGAGGAACAGGGTGGGAGAGAGTGTGTTATCATCATTTGGCTGAAGCAATGGTCTGGGTAGACATCGCCCAAGGTATGAAAATGTGGCTGTAAATATGGCCAGGTGGGTTTGATGAGCCTCTGTGCACGAGTTGGAATACAGCCATGGAAGGTGAAAGCTTATTATTAATATATATCTATATCCCTCTTGGAATAGGCTTGTAGCAATCAAAGCTAAAAACACAATCAAGGAAGTAAATTTAAGAAGAATACTAGGTAGACTTTCTCCTACTCATCCAGGCTTGCTGACCAGCAACACATCAGGTTTGCGGTGATGCAAAAAAACATTCTGTTGCCATTGCCTAGGCAGTTTTTTTTTTTTTTTTAAGACGACGGGGAGAGGTAGTTCAAGCCTCAAAGAGTGAATATAGCTTCACTCTGCCTTAATGAAAACAATGCCCGTAACAACTAAAGCGTGGGAGTTTACCTCCAATCCTAATGGCATTTTCAAGACCGGATACAAGACTGTTGAGCCTACGTTAACACGAGAGAGAGAGAGAGAGAGAGAGAGAGAGAGAGAGAGAGAGAGAGAGAGAGAGAGTTTCAACCGATCCTTTATTTGCTGAATAAAGAATTAACCTTATGAACAAAAACCCGGCCAGGTTAACCAACCACACACACCAGTGGAGAGTCCACCTAGGTTTTAGGCCTGTAATGATCCATTTATGCAAATTAAGTAAGCAAGGTCGTTCGAGAACATGATATCCTACACTTTAAGTATAAAAAACATTAAAAAAAGGAGACCACATATGGCTACAAATATAGGCCTACACCCAGACGTATTATTCCAGCGACTATAACAATGACCAACATTTCACGACGGAAAAGGTCACACAAAAGGCAGGTAACGAACCATCGACGGAAAAGCCTACCTAATTTATTGTCAGGCCGAACATTCTTTTCGGGGGAGGGGAAGAAAGGAGGTGGGGGAAGGGGAAGGGAAGACGAGAGATAGGTGGAGGGTATGAAGACGGCCGTCCAGGTCTAGGGGAGCAAGGCTAGTGGGTGGAAATACCCCTCCGATAACCACAATATGAAAACACAAAGGGAGCCTCGTCCTAGGGTACGCCTAAGTCGAACCAGTTGTCCTCGCCAGTGAAGTTTGCTTAAATAAGTACTTTAAATATTAAAATATATAAATAAAATAGTGTACAAGTCAAGAGAATAGTTACCTTCGAATAGGATTAGCCCACAAGCGTTCACGTGTTGGCGGAGAGAAAGAGCGTGAGAGAGAGAGAGGGAGCGAGAGCGAAAACTTTCATTCAACTCCACAAATTCCAGTTTTCCACGTTTTGAATTTTCTTCGTCGACTTTCTTTCATTCGTTGTTCCGTCAGTTTATATTCGATCGTTGGTGAATTCAACCTTCCTTTATGATCCGCGATCACTGATCCACCTGAATATTAAGCAAAATGATTGACTTTTGATTCAGAATTTTCTGACACTGAAACTTCCACTGCAAAACCACTGGCAGCAACGCGTACACCATACCTCGACCACCTCTGAACCTAGACTGAGCGAGACAATGTGCGGACCGTGCGATACGGTGCCGGGGGTTGCCAGGGGTAGTGGAAGGGGGTACTTTTTAATCCCCCTAAGGGGCTCTTTGGCCGAGGGGGTACGTCGGGGATGGGCATGCGGGTGTCTGACTGGCTTACTGGCTGCTGCTGCTGTCTTGTGTGTCTGAGTTTGAGTCCATGATACGCGGACCAGTTGCTCACTTCGAGAAGGACTT
>NC_089797.1:3807890-3815390 GCF_040412425.1 Macrobrachium rosenbergii
GAGAGAGAGAGAGAGAGAGAGAGAGAGATTAGTTAGGGGGGGTTTTCTCTGTCAATCTTCCATGACTTTCAACTCAGCCGTCAACCTTGCTGGAAAAGGCCGACAGCCTTGTGAGATTATCATAACTGCCTTGTAATGCAAAACTTTTCATTAAACTGTTTATTTGTTCGTTTATTTTAATTATTAAATCAAGTCAGAATTATAATAATAAAATTGGTTCGTTTATTGTCAATTTGCTTTCAATACATTGCAATATTGTGCAATTATAATCCTCATTATCCGCCCAAGACACTGTATTACGCCAAGTCTGAAAGAAACGCCTTAATAAGGTATACTTACAAATTAAGTTTTTCCTTGATAATAATTTTATACTATTACTGACAGTGGGTCACAGTAAGGCTTGTAATCAAATTTTGTCATGATAGGTGGCTATTAAAAAATAATTACAAAGAAAGAATGAATAAAATTTTCACAAAAGAGCATATTATTAATTACTGATTTTGGGTAGCTAGCCAGTACCTAAAGTAATAAGACGTGTACATTGTCAGTTTAGAAGGATTATGCTTATGTAAAGATACGCCTATGTATACTGTGTTGATGTATACTGTAACCATATTGTAAGTATTGTAATTGTAAACAATGTAAGTTTAACCCTTCCAATAAAAAGTAAAAAAAAAATAGGAAAAGATTCATAGAATTTGCAATGCTGATGTTATGGTTCCATCTGACTTGTCAACACGTCACGACCCAGCGGTTTTTCACGCTTCTTTGGGACAAAGACCTTTCTCAGCGGTTTAGTAATGGTTTTATAAGCATCCATTGCCTTCACAAGGCTGCAGCATCCTTGAGAGAACATATTAGCCACCCCATGGGGGGTTAGTGCTGTCAGTACACCTAGCGCGGTGAACTGTAGGTATTACTCAAGGTCCTTTGCAGCGTTCCTTAGGCCCCCTAGCTGCGACCCCTTTCATTCCTTTAGCTCTGCCGACATCTTACTTTCCTCAACCCTCTCCTAAAAATTGTTTCTTAGTGCAACTGCTTTGAGGTTTTCCTCCTGTTACACCTTTTAAAATCATTTTACTGTCAGTTTCCCTTTCAGCGTTGAATGACCTTATAGGTCCCAGCGCTTGGCCTTTGGCATAATTTTATATTCCATTCCTATTCCAATAGACTAGCCAGTTTATACATTCCAGCAAATAGGAAGAAATTATCAAAATGAGCTTGGAGAATTGGCATCCCAGAGAATAGGTGATTTCTAGGA
The DNA here is from genome assembly GCF_040412425.1 of Macrobrachium rosenbergii. Taxonomy (NCBI): domain Eukaryota; kingdom Metazoa; phylum Arthropoda; class Malacostraca; order Decapoda; family Palaemonidae; genus Macrobrachium; species Macrobrachium rosenbergii. The sequence goes on from NC_089797.1 coordinate 3,809,152, forward strand.
ACACTTGTGTAGGTGAGAAAAAAATCAATAAATTGGTGAAAAATTAAGACAGGTAAACTGACAGCTGCTGTGAATGTGAAGAATGAATTGAGAAGATGAACACCACAATAAAAAATGGAGAGTACAGAATGAGTGTGGAAAGAAAAACAATAATGCATCAAGACACAGACGATTTTTCCCACTCAAAGTACACACAGAAGGCTATACTGTCTCTCCTGAAAGGTATGATATAGTTGTTCTGGGTTTCTTCTGAAGCCAAGTCGGTACCTCAGCTCAGAGAGATATGGTTACACCTGTAGCAGATGAATGTAAATTAATATCCCCACCGCTTGCAAGGAGAGGTGTAACTCGATGTTGCTGGTAGATTCCACATTCCTGGAAAGCCGCTGAGACTCTCTCGTTGTTTCTTGTGGTTAGGAATGAACTTGACCTATTGTACTTTCAGGAATGGGGTTAAGATTATGAACTTCATGCCAGTCTTGGAGGATAGAGTAAAAATATTTCACTAGTGTATGAGTTGGTTAATGAATCTGTCCCAGAATGTGATTAGGAATGAAACTGACCTATAAAAAGTTTAAATGAATCTTTTGTACTTTCAGGAATGGGGTTAAGATTATGAACTTCATGCCAGGCTTGGAAGATAGAGTAAAAATATTTCACTAGTGTATGAGTTGGTAAATGAATCTGTCCCAGAATGTGATTAGGAATAAAACTGACCTATAAAAAGTTTTAATGAATCTTTTGTACTTTATGGAATGAGGTTAAGATTATGTACTTCATGCCAGGCTTGGAGTATAGAATAAAAATATTTCACTAGCGTATGAGTTGGTTAATGAATCTGTCATAGAATTTGATTAGGAATAAAACTGACCTATAAAAAGTTTTGATGATACTTTTGTACTTTCAGGAATGGAGTTAAGATTATGTAATTCATGCCAGGCTTGGTTCCCTTAAAGGGTTGAATTATAGAAGAGTGGAAATACTTCACTAATGTATGAGTTGGTTAATGATGTTATGGAAAGATAGGCTTAGTTATTCGTCAAGAAAGTAATTGAATGGTATGTGAATGACTGGAAGTAGATTTCAGAATGAAATTTATAATCAAGTCTCAACGTAAAATTTAAAAGGAATAACGTCACGTAACAAATGAAACTCTGATGCAAAAAAAAAATGACACCCCTAAAATTGAAAATACTCTATAACTAGTGAAACATGCGCAGAAGTTTCTTCGGCGCAATCGAGTTTTCTGTACAGCGTATAATCAAGGCCACCGAAAATAGATCTATCTTTTGGTCTCGGTATAATCCTGAATGAGCCGCGGTCCATGAAACTTTAACAACGGCCCGGTGGTGGCATATTCTACACCATTGCCAGAGGCACGATTATGGCTAACTTTAACCTTAAATAAAATAAAAACTGCTGAGGCTAGAGGGCTGCAATTTGGTATGTTTGATGACTGGAGGGTGGATGATCAACATACCAATTTGCAGCCCTCTAGCCTCAGTGATTTTTAAGATCTGAGGGCGGACAGAAAAAAGTGCGGACAGAATAAAGTGCGGACGGATAGACAAAGCCGGCGCAACAGTTTTCCTTTACAGAAAACTAAAAAATTCATGCCATATCGCTCACTCCACTTAGCATGAGAGCGAGATGCCCCATTGTAGTATAATGATCCCGGCAGGCGCCCGGAGTCATCATTATTCATCATAATCGTCACACTAAAATGACTTTTATGATGTAGCTTTAGCCTTTGGCCAAAGCGCCATCTTAAAAGTCATTTTGAGTTTGGGAAAAGGTGTAGATGTTCACTTCCGGGAATTTTAGGTAATTTAAGGGAATTGAGGGGTTTCATGTGAATTTAAGGGAAATTGAGGTTATGGAAGAGTTTTATGGGAATTTAAGGGAAATTGAGGGAATTTAAGGGTATCTGAAGAAATTCAAGGCAATTTGAGGAAATTCTAGGGAATTTAGTGGCATTTTAGGGAATTTAAGGGAATTTGAGGGAGTTTTAGTGAAACAGGGAATTTTAGGGAATTTTAGATGAATATAAGGGGACTGTAGAGAATTTAAGGGAATATAAAAAAAAAATTGAGAAAGATTCAAAGGAATTTAAGGGAATTTTAGGTAATTTAAGGAATTTAAAGGAATTTAATGAAATTTTAGGGAATTTAAAGAAATTTAAGGGAACGGGAAACTGTGGAAATTTGAGGGAATTTTAGGAAATTTAGTGATTTTAAGAAATTTAAGAGAGTTCAAGGAAATTTTGGCTCTTTACGGAGATTGATAATGAATGTTTTAAACTGGATAAAGAAGGAGAGAGAGAGAGAGAGAGAGAGAGAGAGAGAGAGAGAGAGAGAGAGAGAAACTGCATCCCTTATAAGTACACAGAAATTTCTCTCGCATTTTCTCTTTAACTGAGATGGGTTCGATCCCTAAATACCCCGTGAGACGGGTGACCTTTTGGGCAGTGCCCAGTGCCCGTGATAACAAGAAGCTCTACGCTCAGTGCCCAGGGCAGAAAGAAAACTAATTGCACTGCTGTCTGTTTGTATAGTCTCTCTCTCTCTCTCTCTCTCTCTCTCTCTCTCTCTCTCTCTCTTTGTTGTTTATTTGAAAGAAATACAGAATGAAGAGATCAGTTATTAAATAAGGAAAATAGATTAACAGTTATTAAATAAACACATAGATGTAAATGTAAGTAAATTATTAAAATACAAAATGAATTGTTTCAGGGTAGTAATGCGTTGCATCTTCGCCACTGGACTTTTGAGATTATAACTGTATGACCGTATGTCTACGTTTGTTTGTCCATAAAGTTTACACTCTAACCTGTAATTTACAATAATTCTCTTATTTTTCATATATCATTCTTTCTTTCTTATTACGTGCATTCATTTTCAAATATCTGCATTCGAGAGGTTTCAAACACACACACACACTCACATACACACACACACACACGCGCGCAAATTATTCCCTCACACATAAATGCACGCAAGAAAGGAGCTAAAAAAATCTGCACACACAAAGTTACATTTATTTACCTTTAGATAAACACACAAAGGCAATTTCCTACACACTTAGACACACCCTCTTCTACACTCACACACACAAACAAGTACGCATCTCTACACTCACATACACATACACACACAAACATACACATGAAAGACTTTAGATTTGTGTTTAATCAAATATTTCACATACCTAACCCAACCCTGTCACAAACTTACACACAAAGCATACCTAACCACACAAACACACTTTCACAAACAAACAAACAAACACATACACACAAACACGCACGACCAACCACGCATGCGTTTGATCTTATTTAAGGCCAAACGACCTTTCGAAGCGGCCCCGCGAGTGAAAGTCCGATGATGGCTTGAGAAAGTCCATAAGAAAGTCCGCAGCTGGTTCTCAGTGTCTCAGGAGTGTTTGTGCATTTGATGCTCGGTTCTAATCTGTTTGTGTCATCCGATAGATGGGGGGATTCTCTCTCTCTCTCTCTCTCTCTCTCTCTCTCTCTCTCATGGTTGTAGAGTTGCTTTCAAAATTATATAAGTTAAGGATACTATAAATCTATTTTCCACCTCTCTCTCTCTCTCTCTCTCTCTCTCTCTCTCTCTCTCATGGTTGTAGAGTTACATGGATACTGTAAATCTGTTTTTCACCCCCTCTCTCTCTCTCTCTCTCTCTCTCTCTCTCTCTCTCTCTCTCTCTCTCTCTCATATATATATAAGTTAAGGATACTATAAATCTGTTTTCCACCTCTCTCTCTCTCTCTCTCTCTCTCTCTCTCTCTCTCTCTCTCTCTCTCTCTCTTCTCTTGGTTTTAGAGTTGCTTTCAAATATAAGTTCAGGATATTGTAAATCTGTTTTTTCTCTCTCTCTCTCTCTCTCTCTCTCTCTCTCTCTCTCTCTCTCTCTCTCTTAGTTATAGAGTTGCCTTCAAGTTAATATATATTAAGGACACTGCAAATCTGTTTTTGCATGTGAGTGCTACTGTAAATGACAATTAACCAAGACAAGAAGTTTTAGCCTTCAAGTAATGGGTTTGAACTTACATTCAGGATGCTGCGAGCTACAAGCACACAGCAATATCGACCTTGCCACTCTACAGGCAACCCCTTTTTCCTGCTTGTTGTAAGTCGGTGCCATTCGTGCGCTTCCCCACAGCTGACTTCGAGCAAACTTTCTTAGAAAGCTCTCTTGCATGACAGTACAGATGATGTCATTGGCTAGCTAATCTGTTTCCATGTAACTCACAGTATCTCAGCTGTGAGTTCAAACCCCTACCCCCTTTAGATCTGAAACTTATTCTCTCATTTAATTGCTGTTTACATTAACATTTAAACGTATCGTAGGAAAAGATGTATGACGAAGCTTTCTGGGAAAGCGTACTGAGGGTTGATAGTGGCTAAGGTCACAAGTTAATGTTGTATGTAAGTGTACAATTGAATGACTATACGGGTTTTCACGTTCCTGGTAAGCCCAATACCATCAATAGCCTCATTCTTGGAATACGATTTATTTTACATTCCATCATAGACATAAAATCTCACTGGGCGCGAATCTCTCCTAAGAGAGAGAGAGAGAGAGAGAGAGAGAGAGAGAGAGAGAGAGAGAGAGAGAGAGAAATCTCTATAAGACATGACTCTTCCCTAAGAGAGAGAGAGAGAGAGAGAGAGAGAGAGAGAGAGAGATCTGGAGCAAGTTTTTGCTGCCCAAAGTTTCATTTTAAACTCGTTTTCTTCCGGATGTTTTGGCCTGCCCTCCCCCCCTCCATCCCCCTCCCTATCCCTCTCCCCTCCCCTCCCCTACCCCTCCCCTACCCCTTACCCAACCCCCTTTTTCCTTTAAATTCTATGACGTCAATGGATCATTTGCCTACTGAAGTCATTCACGCGAGGATAATGATTATGCATTTGCTTAACATCAGTTTATTACGAGTTTTTACTTCTTTATCATGATAATTCTGTTTTTAAATGAATGTCTTTGTTTTGTTAAATTTCGGGGTATTATTATTATTATTATTATTATTATTATTATTCAGTCTCTCAAAACCTCTCGGTTTAAATTATGATATATTTTGAAAAATACATTATCGTGGATTTCGTTCTCAGTTGAGTTATTATTATTATTATTATTATTATTATTATTATTATTATTATTATTATTATTATTATTATTATTAAGCAGTGTCTCGATAACTTAATTTAAGTCCTGATATATTTTGCAAATTACATAATTGGGGATTTCCCTATAAATTGATTATTATTATTATTATTATTATTATTATTATTATTATTATTATTATTATTATTATTATTATTATTATTATTATTATTAAGCAGTGTCTCGATAACTTGATTTAAGTGCTGATATATTTTGAAAATGATATCATTGGGGATTTCCCTATAAATTGGATTATTATTGTTATTATTATTATTATTATTATTACCAGCCTTGCAGTAAAACTATTTTTCATTTCTTCTCTATAAATTTCTATAAATCCTATAACTACCCAGTAAAGGACAATATCTTCACTTAATCTTAATCACCCATCAAACAATAAATGCACTTTCGACAAACAAAAACAAAGAGAGTTTCTTTGCAACTGAAAAAAAAAGAGAAAAAGTGAGAGTTCTGTATTAAGGTATTTCACTTTTACTCGGCTACGGTTGAGAAAAGTCCCTCAAGATATTAGTCTTCCTTTCTCTCTATTCTTCCTTATTTTTATTTGTTTGTTGTTCTTTCCTAATGCATAGGCCTCCTTTTTTTCCTTTATTTATTTTTATTTTTTCATTTTTCTTATTCCCTCCTTTCTCTCATTTTTGCTTTATTCCTCTTTCCTAATGCATAGGTCTCCTTTCTTTATTTCTATTCTATTTTTATTTATTTTTCATTTTTTTATTCATTGCTGTATATTTTTTTGCTTTATTGCTTATTTCTAATCCACAGGTCTCTTAACTTTAATTATTTTTATCTTATTTTTATTCTTTTATTTTTCCTTATTACCCACTTTCTCTGATTTTTTGTATTATTCCTCTTTGCTATCGGATATCTCATTATTCCATGTCTTCTATGCCTATTTATTTTTCTTTATTTTTATTCTTTACAGCTATCTCTTATCACAGAGATGTTTTTAAGTTATTAATTTAATTCATATTCATAATTTTCATTTATAACTCGCGATAATTCTTCACGATTTATATTTTCCTGTTACGAAGTCA
>NC_089797.1:3820390-3835390 GCF_040412425.1 Macrobrachium rosenbergii
TTCCCATTAAGATCTTTCAAAAACGACCTTCCCAACATAACCTAAAAAATCGTCCTGAGGAGATCTTCTCTAGAAAATCTTCCCAAGTAAATCTTCCCAAACCCATCTATTTAAAAAGATCGTTTCAAAAAAATCTTCCCAAAGAGATCGTCCTAAGTAAATCTTCCCAAAAAGATCACCCCGAAAATTCTTCCTCAAAAAGATTGTCCCAAATAAATCTTCCCAAAAAGATTGTCCCAAAAAATCTTCCCAAAAAGATCGTCCCAATTGAATCTTCCCAAAAAGATCGTCCCAAATAAATCTTCCGCAAAATATCATCCCAAATAAATCTTCCCTAAAAAAATCTTCCCAATAACTCAGCCCAAAAAGATTTATCCCAAAAAATCTTCCCCAAAAATTTTTCCCCAAAAAATCTTCCCAAAAATCTTCCTAAAAAATCTTACAGAAAGATCGTCCCAAATAAATCTTCCGAAAAAGACCGTCCCAAAAAATCTTCCCAATAAGATCGTCCGAAATAAATCTTTCCAAAATGATTGTCCCAAAAAATCTTCACAAAAAGATCTTCCCAAAAAAAGCTTCCCAAAGAGATCGTCCCAAGTAAATCTTCCCAAAAAGATCGTCCCAAAAAATCTTCCCAAACAGATCATCCCGAATAAATCTTCATAACAAGATCGTCCCAAAATTTCTTCCCAAAAAGATCGTCCCAAGTAAATCTTCCCAAAAAGATCGTCCCAAAAAATCTTCACAAAAAGATCTTCCCAAAAAGATCGTCCCAAAAAAATCTTCCCAAAAATCTTCCCAAAAAATCTTCCCAAAAAATCTTCCCAAAAAGATCGTCCGAAGCGATCTTCCTCAACGACAAAACCATTCGGGCGAGCCTCAGTAAGCAGTGACTCATGACAACATCTCAAGGACACAAAAGCAGACAGACATAAATTCCTTGATGTTGAAAGGAGGAGGAGGAGGAGGAGAAGGAGGGGGGAGGAAGAGAGTGGGAAAGAAAGGTGGAGGAGGTTGGGGGGAGGGGAGAGGGGAAGAGAAGATGGGGGAAGAAGGGGAATTGGAATGGAAGATAAGAAATGAGTGAGAGCTGAGTTACAGGAATCATTTAGTGTTTAGAGAGAGAGAGAGAGAGAGAGAGAGAGAGAGAGAGAGAGAGAGAGAGAGAGACAGGGTTGGACAAAAGGCTCTCGAGAATTGAAGGATAAGGAATGCTAAACATGATAAGTATGGAGGAAGAAGAGGGTGGTGCAATGTCAAGAAAGGGGGAGAGAGAGAGAGAGAGAGAGAGAGAGAGAGAGAGAGAGAGAGAGAGAGAGAGAGAGAGAGAGAGAAGGAATCCTGGTATCACACTGATAGAAAGAGAAAGAGAGACTGAGCAGTGGGTGCATCCGTGGTGAGAGAGAGAGAGAGAGAGAGAGAGAGAGAGAGAGAGAGAGAGAGAGAGAGAGAGAGAGACAAGCCGATGACATAAGCACAGGTGGATGATGATAAGCATTAAAGGACCCGCATGCTGAAGTAATAGCATCAAAGAGGCAGGGGTGTAGGGAGCTATTAGGGGAGGGGGCGATGGGGGAAGACCAGGAGGAGGAGGAGGAGAGGGCGTTAGTTTTGGGAACGGGGGCGGGGTGGGGTGGGGGAGAAGAAACAGCATCAGAGGGCTAATAAGCATAATAAGGATACTCCATTGAATCGATCATCTGCCTTTTAAGAGGCGGTTTCCTCTTCAGAGAGTGTGTTTGGGAATTGTCTGCGCGACATAGGAACCCCGAATTTTGTCCGCCGAGACAAGGATCTGGTGGCTGGTACACATTTTTTTATTTCTAGGAGCCCGAGACGGGCAAATCTCTCAGAATCAAGCTCGTTCGTTGTTGGGAGAATGTTAACAATTACTTTCTTACTACCCTACAACAATTCTTCCTGTGATTTGAATAATTTATTTGCATTTTATCTATTTATTTATTTATTTATTTATCAGTTTGTGAAATCGTCATTGTGTTCTGCTAACTGATCTCTTTTTTTCTGTATTTACCAACTATTTTATGCAATTTCTTTCAAAAAAACATCATATTCTTTGGAAGATTGAATTTCAAGTCAATGGCACCTGCTACATATAAATAGGGTTTATCTCCTGATAAATAATAATAATAATAATAATAATAATAATAATAATAATAATAATAATAATAATAATAATAATAATAACTGAGTGATTATGTTAATTGACTCATGAACCACAAAGGTAGAGAATCCCACATTCTGGGACTAGATACTTATGTAGGACAGATCAAGCTGGTTGGCTCAAGATGATGTATAATCTTGTACTGAGGTCGAGAAAGATGATGTCTGTGAGATATCTGCCTTCAGGCACCCCAACTTTTCTGGACTGAGGAGAAAATCAATTTTATGACGTCGAATTTAACCTTCCTCTCGACGAATGTAAAATGGAATTAAGCTTATATTGAGGGCAAAGCTGACTTATTCTGGATCAGATTTCTGAAGCGAAGTATTGAAAATGGAATTAAGCTTCTATTGAGGGTAAAACTGTCTTGTTATTATATTAAATTTCCAAAATGAAGTGTTGAAGCCGAAGATGGAAGAAGCCCCAAGACTGATGCTGGAAGAAGCACACTTAGATTGCTTATAAATGACAAAGTTGACAGTGAATTGTTTAAGCATGACACAAGGTTTCAACAAAAAGTCTGTCAAAGCAAAAAATAAAAATAAAATAAAATAAATAATAATAATAATAATAATAATAATAATAATAATAATAATAAAATAATAATAATAATAATAATAATAATAATAATAATAAGACAAAGTTCTCCACATCAAAAGTGTCATTTAAACTGGATTTCTTTGTCTGATCAATTTCAAAGATACGAAATTGGAATAAACTGCATATATAAAGAGAATGTTAAACACTGATTAAAAATCCAACGCTTCTGTGGGAAGGAAGGAGATCTGCTCAGTACATGAGTCACTTTCATCATTACCAGAATAAGATGGTGATGTTTAACTTGTATCTGTCGAAATTATATAACTTTTGACATATGTTAATAAGGGAAATTTTACCATAATAGTTGTCCTGAGTAGCTCCTGAAATGGCGCAGTTTCTCAAAAAAACAAAAAAAAAAAAAGAGCCACATGGACAATATAATCTTTCAAAAAACTTTTGACATAAAAAGTCAGCTTAGAATTTGGCACATAATCTGGTGTTATGTTTAGGCAATAAATTGTCATATAATATTCTCGTGGTAATTGACATTTGAAGAAAAGACATTAACATCTTTTGATAAAACAAAAACCTGCTAAGGTGTAGTGTTTAAGAGTTTTTTCTATAGGAATGGAATATAAAATCAAGACAAAAGGCCAAGTACTGGGACGTATGAGGTCATTCAGCGCTGAAGGAGAAACGGAGCCAAAAAAAAAAAAGTTTGAAAGCTATGAAACAATTGTTAGGAGTCGGTTAAGGAAAGTAAAATGGAAGAAAGTGGATATGAACGGACGTACCGTAAAAACGAATGAAAGGGGTTACAGCTAGGGGCCGAAGGGACGCCGCAAAGAACCTAATAACTACAGTGCACCGCGTGAGGTGCACTGACGGCGCTACTGTATGACCTCACTTGTTACCGGCAGCGAGAGAGAGAGAGAGAGAGAGAGAGAGAGAGAGAGAGAGAGAGAGAGAGAGAGAGAGAGAGAGAGAGAGGAACCCACACCTCCTTTCATTATTGAATAATTTGCCCTCTAATTCAGTCAATCAAATTAGAGTACTCTGAAGACTGTTATTTGCTCGCTGAAGGTCGATTATGACCCCTCTCTCTCTCTCTCTCTCTCTCTCTCTCTCTCTCTCTCTCTCTCTCTCATCTCTCATGTTGAAGGCCTTATTCCTATCATAAATCCACTTTGAAATTTGGGGTTTACGTGATATATGGAAAAGTTAGATTTCTTCAAAATAACGACTGATATTTATATATATATATATATATATATATATATATATATATATATATATATATATATATATATATAAATTACATATACATATGCACTTATTCCAGAGTGTTCATACTTACTTCTTCACCGGCCTGGGAACTCGCATGAGGCAAAATATTGCTTTTGTGGCACGAAAGTGCCCCGGAGCTATCATTTCGTGAACTCGGTTAACCAAGTTTCTACTCCTTGTGGGCAGGAAGTCTCGTGTTGGTTTAGCCCTCTTGGATATACGGTTCAAGGATAGCTTTTAAGGAGAAGTATACAGATATACATATACATATATATATATAAACACACATACATTCATGTATACAAGGTTGAGACACTCAGTCCTTGGAAGGAAGAAATACAATGAAAACAATGTTGATGATTTCTCTGTGATGATGATGATACATTATGCACTGCATTATATGCAATGTTTACAGCAGAAGCATTATATGCTACATTGTACGTACTCTTTTCAGTAACCGTATTAACAAAGCGATGCTAGTTGAATTGTGCTTTCATTTACCTTAGGATTTCCCTCAATTGTAATCAACTTTCATTGGCTATGTTCTCTCTGTCTGTTTGTCAGTCTCAAATTCTGTCTAAGTACTTGGCTCTCTAAATGTCTATTTCAGTCTTAAATAGTCAATTAGCTGTCTTCTTCAGTCTTAGATAATAAATTAGCCGTCTCCTTCACTCTTAGATAATAAATTAGCTGTCTCCTTCAGTCTTAAATAATAAATTAGCTACCTCTTTCAGTCTTAAACAATAAATTAGCTGTCTCTTTCAGTCTTAAATAGTCAGTTAATGAATTAGCTGTCTCTTTCAGTCTTAAATAGTTAATTAGCTGTCTCTTTCTGTCTTAAATAGTCAACTAGCCGTCTCCTTCAGTCTTAAATAGTCAAGTAGCTGTCTCCTTCAGTCTTAAATAATAAATTAGTTGTCTTTTTCAGTCTTAAGTAGTCGATTAGCTGTCTCCCTCAGTCTTAAATAATAAATTAGCTGTCTCTTTCGGTCTTAAACAGTAAATAGCAATAAACAGAGTCTCTGTTTCTATTATGAGTGAAAGTAAATAAAAGTTTTGTGAATGGATGATTGAAAGAGTAAATGAATGTGGAGATAGAAAGAGAGAAAAGAGAGATAGAGAATAGACGATTGTCTCAGGAGAGAGAGAGACACACAGAATAATGTGGTACGTAAGGGTATGCGTGAGAGATCGATTATGGGGTTCTTGAGAGAGAGAGAGAGAGAGAGAGAGAGAGAGAGAGAGAGAGAGAGAGAGAGAGAGAGAGAGAGAGACCCTAAATTGCGCCAGGCTGTGGTCGACTTTTGTGGTTACGTCTTCCAGAACCAATAAAGAATTTAATGGGTTTTTTATTTTTTTTTTCAGACATGACTGGAAAGCGACGCTGTTTCTTCCAAGTGGAGGAGGTTGTAGAGAACAGTATGTGAAGATGAACGATAATGTTTGTTAACTTATACATATGTATATATATGTATGTATATATATATATATATATATATATATATATATATATATATATATATATATATATATATATATATACAGTATATATATATATATATGTAAATTATATATACTATATATATACACATATATATATATATATATTTATGTATATATTATATGTATATATAATATATACATATACACATATAATATATATATATGTATATATTATATATATAAAACTAAATATTGCATGCGATAGTTTTGTAAAAGCAAATGCGTCTTTGTGAATGCATGTGCATGTGTATGTGTTTGTGTGTGTGAATGAATATGTGTGTGTGTATATGTGTACGCGTTTGCGCACGCACGAACGCGAATAAGCCAGATGGACTCAGCTGCGTAATCGGGAGTTGAACCAGAAACCTAACCTTATTCTTATTCCACTTAACGAAAAAAAAAGTTAAATTTCTGGTACCAGGAACTGGTTGAAATTAGGTTACGTGGGAAGGAGATTTTTCCCTCTGCCAATTTATTATTATTATTATTATTATTATTATTATTATTATTATTATTATTATTATTATTATTATTATTATTATTATTATTTATTATTATTATTATTCATAAGATAAACCCTATTCGTATGGAACAAGCCAAATGAAGGAGCCATTGGCTTGAAGTTCAAGCTTCCAAATAATATTAAGGTGTTCAAAAAACAGATAAATTAACAAATAAATAAATAAACAGCAGACAATTAAGCTAACAGAGAACTGAATCTATTTAACGGTAAGACAGTAACCTAAGTGAATTCAGCAAATAGACAAATTATCAAATAGATATTCAAAGTAATATATCTATCTCATAGAGATATACAGTCACTGAATTGGTCTGGGTCACGAAAAAACAATTTAAAAAAAAAACAGAAATGAGTTTTTTTTTTGTGAATAGAAACTTTAAAATGAAATAGAAAATTGTATTTGGCTCAATTCAACTTTTTCTTTTTTGTTTGAAAGTATTCCTTAACTTTCTCTTTATATTGTCTCTGTATATTGCCTTGAAGTAAAGTGTGTTATTATTATTATTATTATTATTATTATTATTATTATTATTATTATTATTATTATTATTATTATTATTATTATTATTATTATTTTAGTAATAATAATAATAATAATTATTATTATTATTATTATTATTATTATTATTATTATTATTATTATTATTATTATTATTATTATTATTATTAATATTATTATTATTATCATTATTATTCACTGGCTCACAGATACTCAAAGACATTAAAAATGGATCAAGTTCATACAAATTCAGGCTCTTGAAACAAACAGTCATAGAAACATATCCAGTACAATTAATCTAGTTTCAGGAGAAGCATGAACAGACAGTTGCTTTAACTGCTTGACAGTAGACAGGGAACTGTATCTAGCTTACAGGAAGACAGACAATTAACAGACAGAGAGACAGACAGTCGTAAAATAAAAAGAACAGAACGAGAAATGAGCATAAATCCCAAAAAGAATGAAAACGTAGATAGCCATCTCTCCTCAAAACCACATTCCTATGTAAGACGGTTGGAGGAGGTAATGGTTAAGTAATGGCTGAAAAAGCTAATGGCTCAGGAAAGCTAATGGGTGGTTTAAGGGAGACGAATGATAATGATAACGGAGGCTAATGGTTACCGAGAGAGAGAGACACAAATAAGGGGAAAGCAGAAAGGGAAAAAGGACTGTTGGAGAGTAATGGGTTTTCTCCAGACAGTAATGTTTCCAGGGAGGAAGGAAGAAGGAATTTTAGCCCACCCTACCCCCGAAAAGACATGATGCTGTCTATATTCAGGAATCTGTTTATTATTATTATTATTATTATTATTATTATTATTATTATTATTATTATTATTATTATTATTATTGTGCTTGTATTAATAATAATAATAATAATAATAATAATAATAATAATAATAATAATAATAATAACAATGTTATAAATCAATGGTAGTGATAGACTTAATTGCTAAAGCTTACTGGATCTCATCCAAAAAATGATTTAATTAATAATAATAATAATAATAATAATAATAATAATAATAATAATAATAATAATAATAATAATAAATGAACACAATGTTATAAATCAATGGTAGTGATAGATTTACCTAACTTCATTGCTAAACTTTACGAGATCTCAACAAAAAATATTTAATTAATAATAATAATAATAATAATAATAATAATAATAATAATAATAATAATATAATAATAATAATAATAATAATAATGTTATAAATCAATGGTAGTGATAGATTTACCCAACTTCATTGCTAAAGCTTACGAGATCTCGCCAAAAGAATTATTTAATTAATAATAATAATAATAATAATAATAATAATAATAATAATAATAATAATAATAATAATAAATGAACACAATGTTATAAATCAATGGTAGTGATAGACTTACCTAACTTCATTGCTAAAGCTTACGAGATCTAACAAAAAAATTGATTGATTAGTAAGTTTTCAGATAAAAGCTTCAGTAGCTAAGGACTAGGACAAAATAATCCCATTTCCCTTAATTCATTGCAAGTGCAACTTGCACTCGGAATTATAAAACTAAGAATATTATTACGATCTGCCTTGGCAGCACACGTAACGCGAGTGCACATTGCACTCTGGGTGCAAGAGAAAGAAAACACCAAATGATTGCTGAATCTTTTCATAATAATCCATATCTTTCGTCTATTTTTGATAATCTCTTTGCACTCATTCATTGTCTAGTATCCGTGTGACAAGGGCACTGAAGGCTTTGTTTTTTTTTTTTTTCGGTGCAAAATGTTGTTGGGCTGCAATTTCCAGCGAGCAGCATCAACACAGCAACAACAGGGATTTAGTATGAAACAAATGACACACGAACTGACAAATGCACTGCTCTGGTTTGCTGACGCTGCTCTGGGACTGTTGCACTGTACAGTACAGTAGCACTGGGAGACAGTGTCTGCGCGTCAGTGTAAGAAGGCCTACATTATCAAAACTAAATCAATTTGGTTTCAATAGGCCTAGTGATTTCTTACAACACTTTTTCCTCATAAGTTTCTTGTTAAGACTTCTATTTCCCCGAAGAAGGGTTGTGCCGTTAGTGTCCTTTCACGTGGCGCACTGCAGGCATTATTCGAGGTTGTTTGCGGCGTACCTATGGCCCCTAGCTGCACCCACAGTTTTCAGCTTTTTACTTTACCTCCGTTTTCCCCACTTACTTTTTTTCATCTAGCTGTTCAACCACTCAGATTTCCAGAAATCTCTGTTATTATTATTATTATTATTATTATTATTATTATTATTATTATTATTATTATTATTATTATTATTCAGAAGATTTGGAACAATTATTAATTATTATTATTATTATTATTATTATTATTATTATTATTATTATTATTATTATTATTATTATTATTATTATTATTACTATTATTATTATTATTATTATTATTCAGAAGATGAACCCTATTCATATGGAACAAGCTCACCAGAGGTGCCACTGACTAGAAATTCAAGCTTCCAAAGAATATCGTTATTATTATTATTATTATTATTATTATTATTATTATTATTATTATTATTATTATTATTATTATTATTATTATTCAGAAGATTAACCCTATTCATTTGGAACAAGCCCACCAAAGGGGCCATTAACTTGAAATTGAAGCTCCCAAAGAATATTATGCTGTTCATTTAAAAGAAGTAACAGAAGGTAATAGGAAATAAAGAAAAAAAGAGATCATTCATTAAAAAAGGAAAAAAATAACAAATTAAAGAATAAATAGACAAAAAAGTAAGTAAATTACTAAAATACAGGGATAATTGTTGTAGGGGAGTAATACGTTGCATCTTCGCTCGAATTTTCGAGTTCCCAATTGCACACCATCCTCAGGGAGAGACTGTCCCACTAAGCCGTGAGTGCAAGACGAGTGCAGACACATAAGATGACTGGGAGTGAGCCTTCGCCCAAGGGTGCATGACGATTAATGAATTGACTTCGTCTTATTTGGCGGAAGTTCTCGATATGACGAACCCAAAGTGCAAATCGAGTGCTCCTGTATCTAGTGACATTTTTTAATGCGTCAGGATTGGTTACATGACGCACAGTGACTTAATTTCGTCTTTCTGTCATTTTCTTCTCAGTATTTTTGTGTACCAAGTTCACGGTGCAAGTCGAGCACAGTCGTCCTTAAAAGTCAGGTTAAGATTTCAGGAATCCTTCCGTGCAACGTGAAGACTGAATGGAATAGAATATAAATTTTAGGCCTGAGGCCGAGCGCTGGGAGCTATGATGAGGTATTTCAGTGCTTAAGGCAAAATTTAGACTAAAAAAAAAGTCTTAAAGGCTAACAGGAGGAAAACCTCAAAGCAGTCGCACTATGAAACAATTATTAGGAGAGGGTTGAGGAAAATAACATGGAAGAAAGAGAATATGAAAGGAGGTACAGTCAAAGGAATGAAAGGGGTTGCAGCTAGGGGCCGAAGGGACGCTGCAAAGAACCTTGAGTAATGCCTACAGTGCACCGTGTGAGGTGCACTGACGACACTAACCCCTAGGAGGTTGAAATTTTCATGGCTTTGCAAGGATCAAAAAAAAAAAAATTTCAATTTAAATTAAAATAAAATTCCATTTTTTTCATCAACTAGTGTCCTATTCAGGATTAAAAATTGACAAAAGAATATGGGAATAAAATGTTAAAATATATCATAGCAAACACTTTGTCAAACGAAGTTAAATGACAGAATTACATAACTTTGAACAAAACAAGAACACATTCGACTAATCAGTTATAGCTAACAATTTCAACAATTGAAAGTAATTCTAAAACGAATTATCTAGAGGACGAAATGATAATAATAATAATAATAATAATAATAATAATAATAATAATAATAATAATAAGAAACAAAAAATAATAATACACTAATAATAATAATAATAATAATAATAATAATAATAATAATAATAATAGCTATACTAATATGATATAAGAACCAAAAATATAAATTATGTAGTAGACACTGGAAATAATAATAATAATAATAATAATAATAATAATAATAATAATAATAATGCAATAGCTATGCTAATAACGGTATAGTATAAGAAACGACAGTACAAATAATGCCACGGACGATAATAATAATAATAATAATAATAATAATAATAATAATAATAATAATAATAATAATAATAATAACCATCAGCCAACTATCCTTCCTATTTTCAAAACAAAAATAACGGTATAGTATAAGAAACAGCAAACGAGACATGTAATGCAAATGAACAATAATAATGCAAAACGAACATAATAATAATAAAAATAATAATAATAATAATGCAACGAAATAATAATGCTCTAACTATACTAATAACGGCATAACGAACAAAAGACAGTGACGCTGACACCATAAACCGATAAAGAACACACCATCAGCCACAATTTCCTTCCCATTCTTGAAAACCAAAAGCACACTCCCAACCCTTATGCAAACAAGCATATGCACGCACTGTAGGAAAAGCCGTTCAAAGCCGTGCATGCAAAAAATGCAAAACGTAACATGCACGCACTGTAGGAAAAGCACACACGTGAAAAGCCATAAAGCCGCATAGAAAGCCGTGCATGAAAACAAACATGCAAACAAACATGTGCACGCACTGTAGGAAAAGCCGTAGAAAGCCGTGCATGCAAACAAGCGCGTGCACGCACTGTAGGAAAAGCCGTAGAAAGCCGTGCATGTAAACAAACATGTGCACGCACGGTAGGAAAAGCCATACAAAGCCGTGCACGCAAACATGTGCACGCACTGTAGGAAATGCCGTACAAAGCCGTGCATGCAAACAAGCGCGTGCACGCACTGTAGGAAAACCGTACGAAGCCGTACATGCAAACAAACATATGCACGCACTGTAGAAAAAAGCCGTACAAAGCCGTGCATGTAAACAAACATGTGCACGCGCTTTAGGAAAAGCCGTACAAAGCCGTGCATGCAAACAAACATATGCACGCACTGTAGGAAAAGCCATACAAAGCCGTGCATGCAAACAAGCATATGCACGCACTGTAGGAAAAGCCGTACAAAGCCGTGCATGCAAACAAACATGTGCACGCACTGTAGGAAAAGCCGTACAAAGCCGTGCATGCAAACGAACATGTGCACGCACATGCACTGGAAAAAAAGCCGCATGCAAACAAACAAGCCGTGCATGCAAACAAACATATGCACGTACATATGCACGCACTGTAGGAAAAGCCGTACAAAGCCGTACACAAGCCGGACGTACCCCTCCGTGCAATGCCTCTCGCTCAGGTGCTTAGGGACTCTATTAATAAGGCTTATGAATAAATGCCTACAATGAAAACAATGACGAGGTACAATGACCAAAAATATATTCGTATTTTTAAAGGTACAATGCTTAGATGAGGGACAAACGCTTGTTGATATCAGGGGTGGTCTTGAAATAGGCGTGCCCGGGGGAATATAGGACATCTAGGGGTGTCTAGGGGTGATCTAGGTAGTCTAGGGGTCTAGGGGATATAAGGAGATCTAGGGAGTCTAGGGTGATCTAGGGGTGTCTAGGGGGTCTAGGGGGATCTAAGGGGTGGGGATCTATGGGTGTCTAGGAGGTCTAGGGTGATCTAGGAGTCTAGGAGGGTCTGTGGTGGGTCTAGGGGGATCTACGGAGTCTACGGGGATCTAGGTAGTCTAGGGTGATCTAGGGGTGTCTAGGGGGTCTAGGAGGATCTAAGGGGTGGGGGATCTATGGGTGTCAAGGGAGGTCTAGGGTGATCTAGGGGTATCTAGGGGGTCTAGGGGGATCTGAAGGGTGGGGGATCTATGGGTGTCTAGGGAGGTCTAGGGTGATCTAGGAGTCTAGGAGGGTCTGTGGTGGGTCTAGGGGGATCTACGGAGTCTACGGGGATCTAGGTGGTTTATGGTGGTCTAGGGGGATCTAAGGGGTGGGGGATCTAGGGGGTCTAGGGTGATTTAGGGGGTCTAGGAGGGTCTGTGGTGGGTCTAGGGGATCTAGGGGCGATCTAGGGAGTCTAAGGGGATCTAGGTGCTCTAAGGGGCTCTAGGAGGGTCTAGGGGTTAGGGGTATTTATGGGGAGGTTTAGAGGGGTCTAGGGAGATTTATGGGGAGGTTTAGGGGTCTAGGGGGGAATTAAGGGGTCTAGGTGAGATCTAGGGGGTCTAGGGGTATCAGGTGGTCTAGGGCGTCTAAGGCGTCTAGGGGATCTAAGGCGTCTAGGGGGGCCAAAATGCAATGTCAATAAAGCAGAACAAAATTAGTACACCTTAATATATGTATGTTGTATGGGATGGCAGTATATTGACAAATAAACACACAAATAAACTCACACTAATATGCATGGGATCGTAGGATGTTAAAAGCCCCTTGAAAATAGGTAAAATAAATATACTTACTCTAATAAAAAAATGGGTAACATAAATATACTTACATTAATATATATGGGATGGTTGTATATTAAAAGGTCTAGACTTTTAGGAGACAAATATACTTACACAAATATATATGGGATCGTTGTTAACAACCTCTAGAAAATAGGTAAAATAGATATAATTACTCTAATATACATGTGATGATAGGTTATCAACGCTTCTAGAAAATAGGTAACACAAACATGCTTATACTAATATACATGGGATAGTTGGATATTAACAGACCTAAGAAAATAGTTAACACAAATATACTTACACTAATATACATGGGATGGTAGTATAATAACAGCCATAATAAAATAGGTAATACAAATATACTTACACTAATATACTTGGATGCAGGATATTAAAAACCCCTGGAAAATGGGTAACACAAATATATTTAAACTAATATACGTAGTACAACAATTAGTGTTTTAAAAACCATAGCAAAATAGGTAACACAAATATACTTACAATTCGTATACAAGCGATGGTTTAATTAGAGTATCTCCGGAAAAAATAGGTATACACAAAATATACACACCCAAATATACACAGGCCAACGCTGTTTAAACAGCTTTGGCGAAATGGTCATATACAATTCGATATTAACTGAAAACAGAAATCTGTCAATTTCATTTGATCTCATAAAATTGCTGAGAATTTTTCATTGATATTTTCTGTTATTAAAAAATATATTTAATGGAACTTGCAGAATGGGAATTGAAATATTTTTTGGGGTTATTGAAAGGTATGTGTTTAATTTTTACCTATTTTGGGGTTTTATTAATTAAGAAATGATATTAAATGCAACTTTAAGAATAGAAATTGATAAAATTTTTGTGATCATCTGAACATATATTTAATCTATACCTAATTTCTTTATCTCTTAATCACATCACCATTTCAGTTATTAATATTTTTTTAAGAAAAAGCTTAAAAAAAGTATAAGCCTCCCAGAGAGTAAAATTTTTTTTCTATTTATTTTTTCTAAAACGTAGAACCAGTTGGTGAAAAAGAGATCCCATCTATATACGAAGTAAAAAAAAATATTCTATTTCGAGTTAGATGGAAACAACTTTTCCTTTTTTAACTTTTCATTTCATAGAAAAGTTTTTTTTACCTAAAATAAATTTTAAAAGTAAAAGTTTTATTTTTTTTATGAATCATCGGCGTGAGATATGAGGAATAAAAAAATTGAGCTAGGAGGTGGAATTCAATTTAGGAATGGAATTTGGAAGGCGAATTTTGCCGTTTCGTCTTTTCGAGAATTAGAGAGAGAGAGAGAGAGAGAGAGAGAGAGAGAGAGAGAGAGAGAGTTGACTGAAATATATATACACACATATATATAATGTATATACATTCATATATATAGATAGATAGATAGATAGATATTTGTTTCTGAAATATAAAAAAAACACTCGAATAAACTACAGCATTTAAAACATTCATATATCTGTCTCTACAGATATTCTTGTACATATTATTATTATTATTATTATTATTATTATTATTATTATTATTATTATTATTATTATTGCAGAAAAAATCCACAGTTATGTATATACATAATTGTGAATTTGTTTCTCCATTTGAAGACTCATGCTACTATGAGTATATTATTATTATTATTATTATTATTATTATTATTATTATTATTATTATTATTATTATTATTATTATTATTATTATCACAAAAGAACAAACAAGGGTATCTATTCTATGGAAGATTATGTAACATAATTATGTATTCACCTGAACACACAGATACGGAATTGCTGCTACAGCCTTCACGATATCTTATCGGACAACCCTCAAGGCTGCCAGGTCTCAGGCCTCGTTGTAAACCATTGCCGCTTACGTCAGACCTCTAAGAAGAAGTTTGTTGATAGTTCCTGGGACACCTCTGTTTTTAATCAGTGCTTGAGCCAGTCTTGAGTGTTATAAATTCTCGTCTTTTTAAATTTATTTGAAGATATTGGTTCAGAACTAAGAGATGATTTCGGTTTTGAACGCTGGGATTGGCGTTCTCAGTTCTGAA